>NW_007728731.1:53562-73864 GCF_000696425.1 Galeopterus variegatus | reverse complement strand
GCCCGCACCTCGCTCAGCCAGTGAGCAGCCGGTCTGTATGTGGGATCCGAACCCTCGGCGGGTGCGCCGCCGCACTCCCAAGCGGCGCACTGTAGCAGTGCACCACCGGGCCGGCCCATGTTTAAATTTTTTATATAAAGTTTTAGTAATAAGGGCACTATGGTGAGAAAAAATAAATTTTCACTAAGTTGTATAAGTTGTATGTACAACTTATTTTCAAAGTTTAGTTCAGTAGAAATAACTTTAGCAGTAAATATTTCTTAAATTATACATATGCATACACATATATATATATACATACATACATACATACACATAGATGAATTAGCTTTTCTATTGAGGTTTTCATGTTTTAAACCTATTTTGTAAAATGAAAAATTTTAGCAAAAAAAAATCAGCATCAACAGTTGTTTTGATCTAGCCAAACTGACGGCAAAGGCACTTTTTTATTGATAGCTGAGTCAAGTTGATCTGATGGGAAAACCAGGAATTCTAAAAAATTTACAGACATTGGCAGTTACATTAAGACACTCTGGAGTTAAAACCAGCAACAGTTTATTTAACAGATTGCCTGAATCAAGTGGAACTTACTGTTTTGGTATTCTGCCTGACATTTTTTTTCCATTTACAAATAAACCAGTGTCCTGTAGAAATTGTTTTTAAATATAGCCAAACTGAAATGTCCTAATTTCACCAATATATTTTATTAACTGGAATGGTAGTACTTTTTAGTGGTATTTGCCTGACACTGGGTTTGTGTATTTCTTCACACATTCTGTTAAGTGAACACCCGCCAAAACAAATATCTGAATGATATTTATACCAGATTGTTTCTATGTAGGAACACTGTGTTACACTGCTTGCTTCCTTGAAGTAATACAGAAGATTAGAAGTTGTGAATGTTGAATACAAACTTTGGTTACTTTTTTTGAAATGCAACCTCAAAGAAGAATTTTCAAAACTGAAATTTACTGATAATAGGGAATTACAAACCAGAATGTAAATAAACCATAATAATTGTTTAAATTGTAAATTAACCCTAAATACTAATTTTTATTATAAATCATAAACCTATTTTTTTCTAAAAATATTGACACAAGTACAACAACAGAATATCAAAATAGTCTAGATATGAATATTCTTCATTTGTTTTGAGTGCTGCATGCATTGTAAGGCTTTTCAGTTTATATGTATGGTCTCTGATGATCAAGTTTTTCGTTTTTAAGGTTGCGGAAAGAGATTTTCTCAAGCCTGCAAAGGGTTTCTGCTGTTTTTGCAGAGTGTCTCCAGACTAGAAGAGCTGCCTGTGGACAGAAATTTGCCATGAGCTGCCTCTAAAAAGCAAATTTGGAAATTGTTTCCAAATTCTACTGTTCCCAAGTTTCACCGCACACACCATGTGGAATAAAACTATCATGGGGACCCGAATCTGAAATGATGTCACTGTTGGGTGCTAGCTTGAGAAAAGCCTAGAAATTTCATGCTGAAATAAGGGTAAAGGGGTCCTAAATGTGCTATTTTGTGCAAATAAAATCTTGTTTTATTTTTCCTCCTTTTTTTTCTTGTACTTTGGTTGTTGGCTTTTAGTGTTTCTTGAAATCTGAATTGTACAGAGATGGACAATGAATAAACACGGTTTGGTAGAGAAATGTAATGTGTTTCAGAATGCAAGGACAGGTAGAAGCTATAGAAAAAAGGAATAAACTAGTTAACAGAAATCAAAACAGTGGAATGCTGAAATGACATACCGACAGCAAAATGCCATATGGACTAAAAAACTCAGGAAGAGCTTTCTGGAAGAGGTAGATTCTGAGTTGCTTAAGTAAGAGGAGAGGAGAAAGGAGATGGCATTCTTGGTGGAGAGAGACAATGGGGATGAAGGGAGAAAAATGTTTACTTGAAGAGAGAAGATAATCCAAATAGAGAGGAATGTTTGTGTTGGTGGGATACAAGCTTGAATTGGTAAAACAGGGCGATATTGAAGGATTCTGAAAGCAAGTAGAGGATGCTGAATTTAAATTATGCATAATGGCAATATGGCACCACTGCTGGTTTTCAGCAAAAGTGGTTTAAGGCCAGCAGGCTGGCAGTGTGTTCTGAATAGTCAAGAGACTTTTTTTCTTTTACTGACTTACATTGCTGGTAGTGGAAAAATTTAATGGTACATCTAAAAATGCTAGGTTATGGGCCGGCCCGGTGGCGCACTGCTACAGTACGCCGCTTTGGAGCATTCTTTATATCTTACTTCAATTAATTCAGAAATATATTACATTTAGTCTCTCTTGGACGTTTGTTACAACATTCATTTTGTGCTTTATAACATCTGAGGAGCTTGCCCATGTGTTACTTAAGTTGATCCTTAAGGAGAAACTAATTTCTGGGTGAGAAAACCTAGACTCAGAAAGAGCAAGTAAGGGCCGGCCCGGTGGCGCACTGCTACAGTGCGCCGCTTTGGAGCATGTGGCGCTCCCGCCAAGGGTTCGGATCCCACATACAGACCGGTTCCCGCTCACTGGCTGAGCGAGGTGTGGGCGCAGCACCGAGGGTTGCGATCCCGTTGCCGGTCCCGGTCCGGTCCGGGCGCAACACTGAGGGTTGCGATCCGTTGCTGGACAAGAAAAAAAGACAAAAAGGAAAAAAAATAAAAAATAAAAAAATAAAAATGCTAGGTTATGGTTATTTTCATAGATTTAAAATTACACATGCAGTAGTAAGAAGCACAAGGACATTTTATACTGCTCTCACAATTGTGTTGGTGCAAAAAAAAAGCTTAGGAGGCATACACCAATGACCTGACCCATTTCTTTTATGTTAGATTTCTATAACACATATAATTTTTAATTTTTGTCACCCCTTTTTCAAGGAGAATTTGGAAAGTATGTAAAGAAAGTTTGCTTATGGTAAGTTCTATTTGTTTGAGAAATGGTATTTGAAGTAAAATAGTTTTTCCTAGGGTAGTTTAGAAATATTGTTTGAATAATAAAACAATGGATATTAGAGAATTAAAACTGATGAAAAAAACTCTGTATAGGAAGATTTGAGTTAAATGATTTTGGAAAAGTATTCTTTTCCATGATGTTTCTTCATTGTGCAAGACATGAAGACAAAATTTTTTCTAGTATAAATAAATAATATAAAGAAGGGATCAGTGGAGTGGAAGTATCTTTCCAAGGCCAATTCAATGAATTCCTTAGAAAGAGTTTATTGTATGATTGTTAATTTTTAAGAGGAAGCAAATAAACCAGCACTTTTTTTAAGTAACAGATCATGATACACAGGTTTAAATGAATCTCAAATGGAAATTATCTGACAAAAAGCTTTTTTAACTTCTAAGTATATTTCTTCAATCTCCAATGTCTTTAGACCACCTAATTAAAATGTTAAATGTTTTTTCTCCTCCTTCCTTTTCCTTCTCTCAAGTTCATTGTCCTTATTGGGTATGTGTGGGTTTACATGCACGCATGTGTCATAGTTCTTTCTAAAATCTCACATAAAGAAAGTTATTTTTTTCTAAGAGCAAAATTTTTCCTTCTTGGGGGTTTCCTGGTTTTGCTGGATGAGTGTTACATGTTTGTTGGGGAGTGTACACAGGACGTTTGTCGAGGTATACTGGAGTGAGAATAGTTGTAATTGGACAGTATGCTAACGTGAATGGCTTTTATACCTGCAGTGTTTTTCTTAGATATGCAAGCTGGGAGAGAGCCCAATTGCGTTTCAGTAAAATTGTGTTAGGAAAGGCAGGGGACAAGAGTGATGAGGTGGCTAGAGATCAAAAGTACTGCTATGTCAGATGACAGTGTGGATTATAAACTTCTTCCCCTCTGTGTCCCACCCTTGGAAATCTTTAGTAAAATTGACCTCACTTATTCTGGTTTTGTGAGGCTGAATCTGCCTTGAGGGTGAGCCTAGTGGAAAGAGCAGAGGTTTCTTGTGGGAGGGCATCCACCTCTTGATCACTCACAAGCATAACTATGCATGCACACTTGCAGATGAGCACACATACACACAAATGTATATAACCATGTCAGCATAAGCCCTTTCCCTGTTGACTATGGGAGGTCAGTTCATGTAAAACTTATTCTCTTATTGAATCACTATGGTTATACTCAGTGTACAAAATAGAGCTTTAAGAGTATTGATAACTGGTTTGGGCCTCTGATAAGACTTTGGAAAGGAATGGAAAATGCCAACTTTTATTGCTTCCAGTTCTACACAGCCTGTATAATCATTAAAATTTTTTTCATTATTTATCTTGTTTTCTTTTGTTCAAGATTACTTTGTTCTTTTGGGATATTAAAAGGCAAAACTATATATTTACATTGATAAAGGTCTACATTCTAATTTTTATTCATAACCTAAGAAACACCACGTAGAAGTTATTGAATTACTGCTTCTTACAATGGTGGTGTTATAGGTATAGCCCGGTTTATTCTTAAAATGAATGACTACTGTCAAAAGAAGCCCTTTATTATATAATTAATTTTAATACTGGATAATATCTATTGTATGGCCTATTTGTTAGGTGCTTTGACAAGTAAGAAAATATCTGCTCTACCTTTACATCTTTTATATCGCATCTTCATTTGTCCTATAATAACAGTAATATTTTATGAACTAGAATAGATCTTAGAGATCATCCAATCCAGCTAAACTGTGCAGATGAACACATTAACATGTTATGCATTTTACAATAATAATTTTTGGGGGGTACTACACAAAGATATAAAACTATGTATTCTTAAAACATAGATGTGTTTAATACTGAAGAACTTACACCAAAAGACTTTGAAAATATTAATAAGTATTTGCAAGTTGATACTTAGGGATGAACAGTATGTGTAATTGACTTGCTCAATGACAGGGATAATAAAATTGTATTAGGATGCTTTTGGCTATAAGTAACAGAAAACACAGAGAGAACTGGTTTAACAGTAAGGAAAATTTACCCAATATTAAAATATCTCAAGTTAGGATGATCCCAGAGTTGGCTAATTCAGCAGTTCAATTACTTCTTCATTGAGCTAGGATTTTTCCAACTTTTCTGTTTTATCATCCACGGCATCTAGTGTTGTCAGATTAAATATAGAATATCCATTTAATTTTTAATTTAAGATAAACAATTAGTAATTTTTAAAAGTACATCCCATGCAATCTTATTTGTTATTTGAAATTCAAATTTAAATGGCTGCCCTGCATTTCTGGGAACCTTATTGGCATATTGGTTTATCTTTTTAGGTTAGCTTCTGCGGTGGTCACACTATGGCTGCCATAGCTTTTAGTGTTATGTATAGATGCCAGAATCCAGGGGCATAAAAACAATTCCACTGATAAGAAAGAAGGTAAAGAAGTGATGGTTTAGTAAGGTCAGCAACAGTGTGGATCACCAAGGCAAATCCAAATTTTTGTTGACTAAAACATAGTTTCCTTTAATACTGAGTACTTAGTTCTGTAATAGGATGTCATTTACCCTGTCTTCTGATTTAGGGACAGGAAGTTGGTCAACTGTCCATAGTTATGCAGAAGTCTTTGCCTTTTTTTTTTTCTGTAAAAATTTGTATTTTGTTTTTGAGACTGTTAGGCTGGGAAAGCCCATATCACTGCAGCTGAAATAATTAATATAATTTTTATTTAGTGTTCTGAACTGAGAGAAGGAGATGGCTCTTTTGCTGTTTTCTCTTTTCCACATTATTCCCAGGGGACATGTTAGGTAGCTCTCCATGTGCACAGTTTTTTCTTCCTTCTTGTCAGTATATATTACCCAAGGGTAAATTCCACCTCAATTTCCTATGTTCCCTTCCTCTTTCCACTGTCACCCCTTTTAAAATATTTCATATCTTCAGGGCCCTATTTGTACTTAAGCGATAATGGTTTTAAATGGGCTAAACTAATCTGTGTTAATATTTGCTTTGCTAATGTGTTGGACCTCTAAGGTAGTTTAAGCTTTCATCATTTCAAAAGTTCAACCTTTTAAAAAGCTCTTCAGGAATGCTGCCAGTTTAGGCACCTTGGTGACATGGCACTTTTGGCTTCTCTACTGCACTCAACAAAGCAGGTGTCTACGAGAAAGTTCGGCCTATATGACTACTGTCTGGAGGCTGCTCATTATGTCAGTCTGGTCTCCTCACTCCATCTTTCATTCCCTCATTGACTCATATTGCAACCCACTGGTCTCCACAACCCTTTTCTCCACCCCATTTCCTGTCTCATCCTGAGTGAATCATACATGACTTCAGTATTTATAGGGATGCTCCACCCAATACCCTAGACTCATAATTTCGTGACCTCTTCTGCTGCACAGGCCTTTAACTCCTTTTTAACCTCAGCATTCTACTCCCCAGTGCTACCTAGTCACCCCCAGCAACTCCTCGCCTCCCATAATTACACTTCAAAATCGTGCCATCTTAATCTAAGTTCCTGCTCCTTTCACCTATCCCTCTTCCTTCCTTCTGTCAGACTAGCTCATTGACTTCATAAAGAATCTAAAACCTTAGGAAAATAGCACAAAATCAAGTTTCTGAGCCCTTCTGCAAGCCGGTTTCCTTTCCTCCTCCCCTCCCTCTTCCATCTAGTCTGCATTCTACGGTTTATCTCAACAATTAATCCCTCGACACACTCAACCTCTGAACACTCATCCTGGATGAATCTAAAAATTAGCCTTTTGAAATTCATCATCTCTGTATCTAAACTTGCTGAATAAAGTCCTGTCATTGCCAGTGGGCCCTCAAGAATGCTCGACAGTAAGGAGGCAGCATTGTGAAGTCGCTAAGAGCATGGAGCTCAGTTTTTTGCTCCTCCATGTACTAGCTGGGTGCCCCTGGGAAAACAGTGTGACTACCTTGTGCCTCATTTTCCTTATCTGCAAAAAAGGGAATAATAAATTGAACATATCTCATAGATAGGTTACCATGAATAAATAGGTTCATATTTATAAGGTACTTCGAGTTATATAACTGTTGCATAAACAGTTATATTTTACTACTCCTTTGTAGTTTTGTTTCCATATTTAATAACAGCTATTCCAGATCTTTACTCTCTTCAATTCTCCAAATGGCTCAGGCCCCATCACTTCAGCAGATGATCTGGCCTGATCCTCAGCATACATATGGCACATCAGGTGTGAACTCCTTTCAGTGATCTCTCCCTGAAAATTTAACTGCACTGGTGCATTTGTATCTCCTTCCTACCTAAGAAAGAAATGACCATCAAAGATTAATTTTCCTCTTCTTCTCAAGATCTTATCCCTTCAAATACCTAACCTTTTCCTTGTATATTTAGCCTTTTCTCTCTCACTTGTTCTTGTCTTTAGCCAATACATATTTTTAGCTATTTCCTATCTTCAACCTTCCCTTTGACACACACACACACACACACACACACACACACACACACACACACACTCTCTCTCTCTCTCAATCTCTCCTCAATCTCTCTCTCTCTCTCTCTCTCTCTCGTACTCCAAAAGCAGACTTTTTGAAGTACCTTTGTGTGTGTGTGCACATGCACATTTACCATTTCTACCTTATCTCTCATTACTGTGTTACCAAGAAATGATAGTTATTGTTAAGGTCTAACATCAAAATCAGTTGGTAATAAACTCAGAAGGGGTAAAACTTTAGAACTTGGCTTTTCTCCAGCCTTAGTCAGGCACAGACATTTGTGATTTTTGAATGGCCATATATTTTATAATGGCTTTCCTGCTCTTTTGTTCTATGTTAGCCCCCTAATTGTTATAGTTTGAATACTCCTGCTATTTCCTGTTTCTTTCTTCTAAAGGAACCAGCCCACAGATTGCCACCCTAATCAAGGCTTCATTCTTCATCATTCCACCACAATTATTGTCAAGGTCAGCAATAACATCTATATTGCCAAATCCAGAGGTCAATGCTCAGTGTTCCTCTTAATCAACTTCTCAGGAAGTTGGTAGAGTTGATCATTTCCTCCTCTTTAAAACCTTTTCTCAGTTGCCTTCCAGACACCACTTTCTCTTGGTTCTCTTCCTCTCTCATGAGTTGATTTCTCTCAGTCTCTTTTGCTGAAACCTTTGCATTTATTGTCTAAAATGTGAGTACCCCAATAAACTGTCCTCAGACATTTATTCTTCACCAGCTCCCCCCAACGGTTCCAAATGGTTTTCAGCTTTAGATACCATCTATATGCTTATATATATTCCAGTCAACTTTTTCTCATGAACTCTAGACTCATATTCAAGTGCCTATTCAGTATCTCCACTTGGATGTCTAACAGCCTACTCAAACTTAACACATTCAACAAACTTGTTTCCCTCAAACTGCTCCACTGGAAGTCTTCTCCATCTCTGTCTTCTTCCTCCAGTCTCCTAGTTGCTCAGGTAAAAAATAAAAATAAAAAAGAGTAATTTTTGACTCCTACCTTTCTTTTACACACCACCTCCAATCCATAAGCAAATGCTATTGGTTTTATCTTAAAAATATCTGTAATCTCCACCAGTTCTCACCATTTCCATAGCTCTGGTAACTTTGTAAGCCTCTTGATTTTTCTCCATATTGTGTCTCTATCCCAATTAGACTATTTTACACACAGCCAGTCAGTCCCTTAAAACATAAGTTAGATCATGGCATCCCTTTGCTAAACATCCCAAGTAACCCCTGCTCTCAGAGTAAAAACTCAAGTTCTTCAGGGACCTAAAGACCCAACATGATATAGTTCTTCTCTCCCTTGCTTACCTCCTACCTCTCTCTCCTCACCCAGGGAGAGTGTGTGAACTTAAGAGAGAGGAACTCTCAGGAACACAATAAAGCTGGTAGAAGAATAAAAGCCAGTGAAGGAGACTGAGAAGTAAGAGAATAAAAAATGTAAGATCAAGAAAGAAACAAAAGCAGTCAATTCCACCAAATTTTATAAGGATACCTATAAAACGAGAGCTGAAACGTTGTCAGCTGAATTTGGCATCTTAGAGGTCATTGATGACTATCACCTTAGTAGGCTTGGAATAACTTACTTGAGAAATAGGAAGAGGGCTGACCAGGATCATATAGAAAGATGGCTGTCTGGTATTAGTAACTCAAAACACACACACACACGCGCGTGCACGCACACACACACACACACACACACATGCACACACACACACAAAATATTTAAGCCAAACTTTTATCCTGAGTTCAAGCTCTGAGCTGTATTGATGAATGCTTGAGGTTACATCTCCATTTGTATGTCTTATAAGCACCTCATATCTTATATGTCCAGTAATGCTCTCATTTCCTTTCTTCCATCTTGTTCTCCTTACTGCCAAACAAATTAATCCCAAATGCCCCATCTTTGTATATTTTCTATCATGTTGAATGATACCCATACCTACCCATTCACCTAAAGCAGAAAACAAACCATGGATATCATTCCACTTCTTCCTTCTCACCCGTTTCTAGTCTGTCAATTCTGACTGTAGCCCCTACCTCCACTACTCTGAGTCTTTATCAACCACCCCCTCCCAATACTAATAAGTTCTCTAACTGGTCCCTTTGCCTGAGGACTTTCCATGACCTACTCTTTCAACTATACATTTGCTAGTTGTCTTTCAATAAAGAACTTAGTTAAAAACTGAAGCTGCTTCCAACTTCCCACTGGCAATAACACAATTGCTTAGAATAGTGCACCAAGACCTTTGAAACTGGCTCTTACCTACTGTTCCAACCTAAATGACAGTTCTCTGCTTGGCTTAATATAATCAAACTGAAATCCATTGTGTGGGATCATGTACATACTTCCACACACTCATTCTATTTCTGGAATAAGTAGCTAGAGCTTTCAAAGTTCAAGTAATTCTTCCCTCTAAATTGTAAATAAAGTTTTTTAAAAATTTTGGAAAAGAAAAAAGCTACCCATAATGTTGTCACTTTAACAGAACATCTTTGTTCATTTCCCTCCCATTATTCCTCTATGAATGTACATATTTGGATAATAAACATAATTTTTCATAATTTCCCCATATGTTTTATTTAGCTATTCCTTGTAATGTTGCAGAAAAGAAATATCAAAAATAAAAAAAAATATTATTTTAAGAAAAAGAAAAATGACAAAACAAGGGTGGGGACACAATAGAGCTATAAATAAGGTTTAAGATGCGTACCATCATGACCTACTCATCTACCACGGGTAAGCCACATATTTGGCTCTCAGTTTTTCTAGCAGCCAATATAAAAACAGAAACTTTGTCAGTTATCCAATTCCCAGTGCCCATGAGATTAAAAAAAAAAAAATGTCCTGGTAATTTCGATTGCTTTTGGGACAAACATTGTAAAAAAAGAAATTTCTCCTGAGGCCCTTAAAAAAAAAAAAAAAATGTCCTGGTAATTTCGATTGCTTTTGGGACAAACATTGTAAAAAAAGAAATTTCTCCTGAGGCCCTCCTAAAGAGAATACACGGTGAAATACTAACAATGTTTGGGAAGATTCTTTTTTGTTTTTCTGTGTTTGTTTATTTTGGGTTTTGTGTGTGTGTGTGTGTGTGTGTGTGTCTGGCCAGTACAGGGATCGAACCCTGGACCTTGTTAGAGAAGATTCTTTATCAGAGATAGTGCATTCACGTTTCATGTCTTTGTTCATGTTAAGAATTGATACATGTGGGTGTCTTTGCATGAATCAGAGTAATTGTGTAAAAACCATATTTTCGGAATTCATTTGATACTGTCAAGGCACCCAGCTCTTTGCTGGTCTGCACTAAATCATAGGTAAATATTAATATATTGAAATGTTCATATAATGACTTATATTAAATAGTCAACAATAGTAGCTGAATTTTTATCCTTTAGGAAAACTTTCTGAATATTGTTTCTCTTAAAGTTAGAGTTTTAAATAGTTCATAGGTGAAATCTTAGAACTTCAAGTTCTATACATCTGGGAGTTGAGGCTTGCTTGGAAGGCCACATTTTAAGTTGAGAAGCAAAAATCCTCATTTTATGATCATGAGCATGGTTCCCCTTGGAAAGTCCTCTGAGTACAAGAATGTGGCTGAGCCATGAGTGTTTCGGTCTTGAGCTTTTGTCTCTAGTGGGGAATAGGATGTTGTCTTAGGAGGACTCAAACACAAGCTGAATAAACATACTCAGGTTTGCAGAAACTCTGTCCCCAATCTTGAGTCCTCTCCGGAAATATGGGTAGGTAGGGCTACAAACATTGGGCTTGAAATATCAACTTTACTGAGGAATTTTTAATATTACATGCTGGTAAAAGAACTGGATACTAAAATCTTTATTTTTCCATTTTCTGAGCATTTGGGATCTGATAAGGTAAAGGCAATTTTTCTATCTTTGCTTTTACCAGTGTTTGAAGGGCTGTTGAGATGCCTGGTTCATACAAAAGAAACATTGTTCTGACTATAACCTTAGAGATGATTTATCTTACAAATACATTTCCTCTACTGGAATGTTTAGATTCATGGTAACATTTTAAAGATATTTTAAACAGCATTTTACATATATCAAGGCATATCTAATCATTTGGCAGGAATAGGGACAGGTCTAATGTAATCTTTCCCAGAGATGGAGGGGGAATAGAATGAATGTAAAAACAGAAACTTTTGTTAGTTTCTGACAACTGAATGGATTTATCTCCATATCCATTGGGGTTACATCTCAATTTGTATGTCTTATAAGCACCTCATATCTTATATGTCCAGTAATGTACCATTTCCTTTCTTCCATCTTGTTTTCTTTACTCCCAAACAAATTAATCCCAAATACCCAATCCTGTCAAAGTAGTAGTTGAATTTTTATCCTTTAGAAAAACTTCTTGAAGGGCCGGCCGGTGGCGCACTGGAGAGTGCGCCGCTTGGGAGCGCGGTGGCGCTCCTGCTGAGGGTTCGGATCCCATGTGGAGACCGGTTCCCGCTCACTGGCTGAGCGCAGTGCGGACGCGACACCGAGGGTTGCGATCCCGTTACCGGTCAGTAAAAGAGACAAAAAGGAAAAAAAGAAAAGAAAAACTTCTTGAATATTTTTTCTCTTCAGGTTAGTTTTAAATAGTGCATAGGTGAAATCTTATGTTCATAGGTTCAATCCTGGCAGTTGCATGGATGTATGAAGTGGAAAATGATCAAAGAACCAACTTATGAATAGAAGCTTATGGTATTGTAGTACCATGTGGAAAATCTGTGGTAAACTTATCTGCATCTCCACTATGGGTGCCAGCATGATAGACTAGATCAGAGTTACTATACTCCTCCCTCACCCACGATACCATGCCACTGCTCACCCCTACAGTCCTCAAAATGGCTATATGAGGTCTGGCAGAACATGGTTTTCCCCTTTGTTTCTAACTCTAGAGATAGGTGGTCCATCAGCAAATATGATTGAACTAGCACGGTCAGGGGCCTGGGAAGAATACAATAGAATTAAAACTTTCAAGCAATATTGAAAACTTGACATATCATATTACTAGACCGTCTTCAAAATTTTTTTTCTAATGGCTATAAAATAATTTATAGAGCAGCTATATCACAATGTAACTAAACCTCTTATGATTTTTTTTTCCATGTAAATAAGACAGAGTGAACATTTTTACTCATGTAGCTTTTTTCTTCTACTATATGAGATATACAGTGAAGGTTGTAGCATAAATTTGTGGTGACAGAAAAAGGAATAGTTCTTTTGTATAAGGAAGAGGAAAAGCAAAATAAGAAAAAGGCAATGAAGAAAAAAAGGAGAAAGAATGAAAAGAAAGAGGAGCAATGAGAGGATTACCCAGATAGGCCTCCACTGAAGGATGGAATTGCAAGATAAGCCTGTTTGGGTCATTACTGTAACACAGAGGCTTTATAGGATCTGCCATAGTGTGAGTGATCAATAAACATCTGTTGAATGAATAAATGAAAAGATAAGTGAGCTACGTCCAGGGAGCAGAACTAAGTTCACGCTGGTACCCTATCTATTCATAAGCTAGATTTGGATCCATGCAAAATGGATGTACTAGGTTTCTAATTTCTTTTAATTTATCAAGGAAAAATGGGAGATGCACTGCATTTAATCAGAACTCTCCTGATCACAGACAGACACATTCTTCAGGTTTCTGAAAAACCTTTTGAGTGATTGTCACAAATATTCTAAGAGTATGTGCTTAGTATAAATGATTTTGATTTATAATATCATTTTTTATTTGTTGATTAATGCTTTGAAATGTATTCATTTTACCTGCAATGTCTTTGGTTATATCACATTTCTCTAAAATATGTATGACAAATGTGTATTATTTACACAAATATGTTCAAGTTGAAGTGTTAAAATTCCTGTCACTGCTGCCTAAAGCTTCTTGATAAAAGTGTTGTCTGGTAGAGAGAGAAGCACATTGAACTGATGGTATGGATTCTTGTCCCTAACTAATTCTGTCACTAACTAGTAGGCTGACCTTAGGCAGGCTCCTTAAAGTTTCTGAGCTGTTTTCCTCCCCTGTATGATAAGGAAGTTGTAGTAGGCAATACCCTCCCTAGGATTCCATCCACTTTAGGGTCACACTGATCTTCTGCCCATCAGCTGTAAATGAAGAATTCCCTCAGTATGATGAGACTGGGTGACTGCTAATGTTTCTCTATCAGTGGGCCTGGAGTACTGTGAGACAGTCCCACATGGTAGTTAAGAGCATAGGCTTTGGGCTGGGAGTCCTGGTTGTGCTTTGCCACATTAATAGTATGTGGCCTGGGGCAAGTTCAGTGTTAACTTCTCAGAAGCTCAGTTTCCCTATCTGTTTCAGTGAAAATAAACTTCAAGAGTTTTTGCATTAAATGAGACAGTGTAAATCCAGCCCTAAGTACAGTGTCTGGCTCAAAGCAAGTGCTCAGTCAAAAGCATCCGTTTTTAACATTGTTATTTCCTTGGCTCCACTGAAATAATTGCTCTTCTAGTAGCACTTCTCCAAAATGGTTACCAGAATTATTGTAATTATAGTATTTAAATGGTTTTAAGGTGCCAACTTAGGTTGACTTATTTAAAAAAAAAAAAAAAAAGGAAAGACAGGGGCTCAGGGGATCTTTAAAAATTAAGCAAAACAACCTGTGTGCTGACCTTTACCCTGTGATACTTTTATTTAAGCAGTCTGTTAATAAACACAACTGTAGGTTGTTTGATTAGTACTAATGTAATCCAGCCCTAATATGCTACTTATCAGCCATAATAAACTTTTTGGCCCCCTCAAAAAAAATTTTAATAAGTATTTGTTTCACTTTCCAGTTTGTTTTGAAACAAAATTACAGGGAAGTTCTTAGTTTGGGGTCCCTATTAAGAGATATTAAGTCCCCCTAACTTTTGATTATAAGTAGATTACATTTAAATACAACTAAATGAGATAAAAATCATTCCTAGATGGGCAAGATAAGTATTGAAGGCTGAATAAATTCGTATCCTATAATTTAAAAACAACTACTTAACCATAAAAGTAAAGAGAAGGAAATAAAAATCTCCCAAATGTGGGAAACCAGAGTATTTTGCTTTGCTCTTAACTACAGCAGGAAATAGGTTTGTTTATTATGACCCTAGTACTTCCATAGCCAGATCAACTTTCAAACAGAATTTTCATTCCCTTTACCAACAATGATCATCCTGCTTTGTGGAAACTGATAATTTGCAGGGAGTTCAAGGAGAATACTTACATAATTAAATCAGTAGTGCTTGGCTTGCTCCCACAGCTTAGAGATGGACCCTTTGTGAACAGGCATCACTTCTAATAGTAGGACCCCCTACAGCATGTATTAATTGGCTCATAATAACGCGCTAGGTTAACCTGTGTTAGAGATGATTTTAGGGACTATCAAATTTTATAACAAAAGTTTTAAGTTACCATTACGTGCTTAAGAATGTCTCCTTGTTGATTACAGGTTTCTTCTCACTCATGAGATGTGAGCCTCACCTGATCTATAGCAGGCTGTGGAAAAGTAATCACTTGTATTTCTTCTAGAAAGTTCTCTGCAGGATACAGGGTAAGTAATATGTTCTATAGATGGATTAATAATTTAACTACACTGATTTATAAATCTTAAATACCTGCATGTTAAATATCCAAAATTCATTAAGCCATGGTGTAGACTTTTAGGACAATAATTCAACTTTAAAAATTTATTAGAAGCTTTTTATTTTCTGTCTCCATTGCTCTGTTTCTGTTAGTATTATATTGTTAGATTAACTCTCATGGGACTTTGTTTATTTAAAAAACAATTTTAAGGCCGGCCCGGTGGCACACTGGAGAGTGCGCCGCTTGGGAGAGCGGCGGCGCTCCCGCCGAGGGTTCGGATCCCATGTGGAGACTGGTTCCCGCTCACTGGCTGAGCGCGGTGCGGGCGCAACACCAAGGGTTGCGATCCCGTTGCCGGTCAGTAAAAAAGACAAAAAGGGGAAAACAAATAAATAAATTAATTAATTAATTTAATTAAATTAAATTAGGTGCGGGCGCAACACCAAGGGTTGCGATCCTGTTGCCGGTCAGTAAAAAAGACAAAAAGGGGAAAATAAATAAATTAATTAATTAATTAAATTAAATTAAATAAAAACCAATTTTAAAGGATTGTATATTGAATTTATATACAATGTTCTAATAATTAACTGTAATTATTGTTTGTCAAAATTAATTGAATCAAAACAAAGGGATTATTAAATGTTTACATTTTATAGCTTCTGAATGAAAGAAAGACAAAAAGTAGGATTTAAAACTATTGCTTAGCTATTGTGGATCTATTGGCTCTGATCATTGTTATAGTGCTAGTTGAAATGGGCTGTCCTTGGGTTGGCTGGTTAGTTAGTTTGGTTGGTTAGAGCATGGTGTTGTAACACCAAGGTCAAGGGTTCATGATCCCGTTACTGGCCAGCTGTGAAAAAGAAAAAAGAAATGAAATGTCCTTGTTTTGATGTCCTACCTGCTCAATCTGGTACTTTCTAGTTGGTAATGGGAATTGGTGGAGCTGAAAGTAAAGAAATACCCAAAAATGTTTTACCAGAATCCTGTCTTAGTGTGGCAGAAGTTTGCTCTCTCTCCATTTTGTCCACCCTCAACCTTGCCAGACTTTGTTTCACTTTGGCTTTATTTTTAAAATGCCTTTCTGGTGAGTGAGGAAAGGTTTTGTACTGTGCTTTCAAATGACTCACCCAAAATAACTCCATTCAACTTGTAAATGATCCTGTTCAGAATGCAGATTGTGTTTGTTCTGAAACGGGCATGAAGGAGCTGGAGAAGGGAGATTAGAGAAGGGAAATGTGGTGGGAGAGGCTAGTGTAGGTTATATTTATTTAAGTTCATGCACACACCAGGAGAATCAATTCTTTTTTAAATAAAGACATTGTGTGTTTGTGTTTTAAAGAACTGTTATGAGTCTGTACCATTTAAAGCTTTACAAGATCCATCAGTATTAGATAGATACATGGTTCATCTAGTCATCAACCTTTTTCCTTTTCCTTGTCTTCGTAAAATGCAGAAGGGGGATTTACGTGCAAATATATAATTCCAAATATATGCATAGTGAACTGATACATTTTTTATAAAGTTCTAAATGGTTCCAACAGAGAAGTAATCATATACATAACACAAGAGCTAGAAAATAATCTTAAAAAGAAAAAAATGTACTGGTAAATTGATTACACAACAGAACAGTGTTAACACCAGGAGAAACTCAATAATGACATCGTCCTGTTTTGCTGTGTACTGCAGAAAAGTCTTTAATATCAACTGTCATGGGCACAGAACTAGCGTTTGATAAGATTTAAAAGCTTTTATAATTCAAAATGTCAAAGATCTTTAAAAGCAGCATTTTAGGACAAGGACGGAGGGGCAGGGGGTAGGAATTGACCCAAAGTAGAGTATTAAGACTTCACAGATGAATTACAAACATTTTGGCTTTCCCATGTGGAACCATGTCCAGTAAAGAGGATTTCAAAACCTCCTTTGAGTTGTTTCGTGAATTCATGAAACAAACCAAATAAAGCTTATTCTGTTACATAACCTTGCTTTGCTTCATTATTGATGAAGAATAGACAGCCATTCTTACCTGTTGCTCAGAAACACCAGAGAGTTGAGCCACTGAAAAGAAAACAAACTGGCCACAAGGTTTCACTGTGGAGAGGGTAAATTTAACATTGTGTATCAAATTGAAGAAATTATGATCTGAGAATGAGTGATAAAACTGACAAGCCTTTGACATGCACAAAATTAGGAAGTATGTAAACTGATAATTTACCTGGATTGTGTAAATAATTTGCAAAACAAAGTTCTAGTGATACTAACACCTGCTTCTCCTTCTGGTGTGTACTTGGGAAAATAAGGGAAATCAAAATAGCAGACGGCTGTACTATTTTAATGATTCCTTGTGAGGACAAGCAACTAATCTAATAATCCTCAAAATTTTGCTAATGTGGAAAAACCCTAAGAATAAGCAATAAGTTTGAATTACAGACTTTAAACATGCAATTTCTTACTTTTAAATACATATAATAATCAGAAATACTAAAACCGGAAATAGTTCAATGATTAATAACAGCTTATGAGAATATATCAAGGAAACAATCTAAATCAGACTAACCTTTCCTCATAGTTCAGTTTTCTGATTTGTAAAGAAATCTCTGAAAATTTTTGAAGAGTTTACTCTTTTATTACATTTTCCTTTCATTCTTTTATCTTATTGCAAATTATTCCATTGATGTCCCTGGAAATGGTAATAGGAATATTGAAGGGCAGAAAAGATTTCCTGTTGAAATAAATTATAGAACAGGTTTCTAAAAATAAATTTTGAGGACTTCTTAAGTCTTTAGCATTCATTGTGACTGGGTTGCGGGTGGAGAAAGAGGAGAGGATATAATAGTCTGTGGTGTTTTCCAAACTTATTTTGTATAGAATTCTTTTCTTCGGGCAATCCCATGGAAATATAAAATGCTGCTGTTTATTTAACGTGAAATTCTACTTATTTTGTACCTCCCAGTTCCTTTTTGTCTTAAAAGGGATGAAAATTTGATGAAACTCCAACTCTACCACTTTTAAATCAGATTCTAAATTATTAAGATTTTGATGTACAAAGTACAATTTTTGATTACATAAATATTATTGAAGAAACAATACCATAACTAGAACCAAACTACTTAGCCCACTCTATAGAAAATTTTGTTTTGTAATTTTGAGGCATGTGTTTGGAAAAGTAAAAAATAACTAAAATAATTAAACCGAGAATAATGTTTCACTTATAATTTAAGCTTTTCCATTTAAAACTGCCTAACGTAATCAGCTTGAATTTATGCTGATTTTAAATTACAGCTGCCTTAGCATGGGGATAGCAGGCCGTATAGAAATAACATGAAACAAATATTTTATCAATTTGTTTATTCTGAAGAACACAAAAACCAGAAAATTTAGCTTAAAAGGACCCATTATCCCTTGTGGGATCAGCACTGTTCTGAAAGTCTCAGGAGTGCAAGAAGAATATTGAGAAATGTTCTTTAATCACTCAGAATTTAACAATTTGGCTGGTAATGCAAACATACCCTTCAGGGCCAGTCCTGTTATTTACTGCACAAGGAATTCCCAAAATAAATGATACAGACATCCTGTCCTGTATCTGGGAACTGTGGGAGGAATGTGATCAGGAGCAGCAGAATGATGGAATCGAGAAGTTCTGGCTCAGCTGGATTTTGAAAGTCATGAAGGTACTGGACAGAAAGAACAGGAACTAATTAATAGGCAAGCACAAAGAGTCAGCAACAGCATATGGAGGTGACAGAATTGTAGCTGGGAGCAGGTGGACTGGGTGGTGTCTGTAAGGGCCCTGGATAAAACTAGAAGGCAGCATATTTTTGACATTTGACCTGTCCTTTCAGTACCCCTTCTCTAGGTACCTCCCTCACTCACTCTATTTCTCACCTTCCCCAAAGACAGCTAGACTCTGGCCTGTTTTGGAGGGCCATTAAATTGTTAGCTGCATCCTAATTAAGACTGAGAACTCTTACAGATTCAAATAAAAGATTCTCTAATAGTGAAATGTCAAGCCTTTCGGATATAAGCATCACTGTTCTACCTGTCCTTACTTTCTAAAGTAAATATACAAGACCCAGGATAATATTATGATAGTTCTGGAAAGCTAGTCTGGATTTTGAATTTGATATTGGGGATACTGGTAAACCATTAAAGTTGTTGATTTTTATTAAGCAATAAAGAGGGGTGTTCTGGAAATTGTAAGTCAAGAACAATGTGCTAGAAAGAAGATAGGAAAGAATGGAGGCAGGGAAAATCAATGTGCTATTTTAGTAGTCTATGACTTAAGTGTAAGTGCCTGGACAAAAAACAGCTGGCACTATTTCACCTCAAGAGAATTCTATATTTTAAGTTCTCCAAAAATCAGTGTCTTTTCACTATCAGTGACACTACATTTAATCACCTTGTGATATGAATGTTTCCATTAGGAATTTTACCATGTTCTTCATCTTAATTTCAAATGAAAAAAATGATTTCATAATCAACTACATTGTATATTGACAAAATAAAAATAATAAAAAAAATGATTTCTTCCTTAAAATATTACGCTTTGGAAAATATTCTTTTCAATCAAGTTAAGATCAAAAAGTGTTCTAACTTGTTCTTCGGAGTATAGCCAAGTACAACAAAAAACTGGATGCCTTACATCCATTTTAGATGTAAGTTTAAGGGAATATTGTTGCTTAATATGTCACACTGTGTCTAATTTTGGATAGAATTTGATCTTCTTTGCTAATGAGATTTTTAAAATAAAAGGGAATGTGGAAGCTCATTTTTAAAAGTTCTAAACCTTGACATCGTTTGTTTCTTGTAGAATCTTGTAGTAACAAAATCCAAGCAATTATGTCTACATTTTCCCCAATCATTCTTTGCTCTATTTTTCTTCGCCTTTCTAGGTCCAACTTCAGTGTGAAATTTCCAGATTAAATATTCTTTCTCAATTCATTTTCATACGTCACACAGCCACGATAAAGGACACTTTAAAGTAGGAAAGCGGCAGTCCCAGGAAGCTTGGTCTTTTCCAGTTTTGACAATTTGACAACAGCAATCACGCGCCTTCCTTTCATTCTTGCCCCATATCCTCGGACACTAAATGTCCTGCATTCAGGAGACTTCTGGAGGAATAGGTTTCAGGGAGCCCAAGCAGACACTTGTTTTCACGAGACAGCGTTTTGTGAGACTTGGGCTCCCCCACTTTACTGCTATCTTTGGATGGGAAAGGAAGGGCTGAGAGAAGTAAAGATTATTAAACCAGCCAACCCACCCATCTCCCCAACTCCGCGGGCTGCCGCGGGAGGCGTGTCCGCGTACTCGCGCCGCTCCGCGCCCGCCGCGC
>NW_007728731.1:14372-53026 GCF_000696425.1 Galeopterus variegatus | reverse complement strand
TCCCGCTTCCCGGGGCCCCCAGCCCGGCCGGGCGCAGACAGCAGGGGTGGGGGTCCCTGCCGCCGTCTTGTCTCGCACAGGCTCCGGCTGGGCAGCGGAGCCCCCCTGTGCGGCCATGGACCGGCCCCTGGTGGCATCGGCGGAGACGGAGGAGGAACTGGAGTGGCAAGTGGCGAGTCGCAGAAGGAAGGCCTGGGCCAAGTGCCGCAGCTCCTGGCAGGCGTCGGAGACAGAGGATCTGTCCACAGAAGCGACGACGCAGGACGAGGACGAGGACGACGAAGACGACCTCTCCGGCGCGAAGCTGCCGGCGGCCGCGGGGAGAGGTCGGTGCGCCCGGGCGGGCTGCCGCGGGAGGGGAATCGGGAAAGTGCGGGCTGGTGGGCGGGGGCAAGTCTCGTGCGCCCTGGGCGCCTGCTGTGAGTTCAGGAAGATCCTTGGTGCTTAATAGGCCGAGGGGAGAGGGGACACTCGCGACCTTTAAATGCAAGCGCTTGAGAAAGCGTCTCTAGCGTCAACATAGACAGCCGTGCTGCCATGAGATTCTCCTTCAGATGGACGCTAAGACGCGTTGCTTAGTCTGCATTGTGGCCCCAGTAGGTTTTTCTACTTAGCAGTGTCCAGGGTGAGCCCGCCATCAGAGTCCCTCTGGGGTTGGTAACGAGCTGTCCCCTCGCTGTCCCCCGCAGGAAACGTGCCTAACGAGAAGATCGCGATATGGCTCAAGGACTGCCGGTGAGTTCTCGCTCACCCCACCCGCGTCCGGGAGGGAGATCCTCGCAGATGGGACGCCCGAGCACAGGGACTGGGGCCATGTCCTTGTGGGTCCCGTGGCCATTCTGAGCTATAAACTCGAAAGTGAGCCAGCAGATAGCTTCCTCCTTTAAGCGATTAGAAATGGAAGTACTGTGGCTGCTGATTATTTAGTGATCTTGTTCGGACTTCAGCTGCCTGTGCATGATATGAGTAGCATCAGAGATCAGAAGCCTAAAAAGATAATCATGCCATATTATGTTTGCTCTGGTTTTAGCTGAGAGAATTCTCATATTTCACAGACTATTTTACTTTTGTTTTGGCATCTGTACATCTGGCATGGAGTCATTTTCCTTTCAGATGTGTTTTAGATAAGTTAAATTTACTTAGCTACACTAACTGGTTTTTGATTTTATTTCTCTGCCTTAATTCTGTTTGGGGAGCTATTAAAATTAGCTACCTTTGTACTGGTAGTTAGTTTACTTCTTGCACATGGGTTTGTCAGAAGGTCCTGGAATTCACAGCAGAGAAATAGAGCTTTGAAGGCATTCAGACTGCATAAATCTGTTTAATTACATGCTTTGGCAACTGGTTCAAAAATGTTTGATAAAATACTGAGAGGATGAATCATATTGCGGCTAAATCTGACTACAGTAAAATTTGCTTGTTTCATATTTTATTTTTTTCCAGTTTATTCACTAGTTGTAAAATCTTGTATGAAGAATGTAGCTTTTAAACTGATTTTAGTATTTGCTTCTGAGCATGTTTTTGCCTTCTTAATTCAGGCTTTTCTTATTATTTTGTTGAAGTACTAGAGTTAGGGAAGGGTTTTTTTGTTTTTTGGTTTTTTTTGGTTTTTGGAAAGTGATTCTCATATATGCTAGTTTATTTTTCTCCTCTGAAAACATAATATTGGCCACCACTATATTAATGCTCTGTTTTGAAGAATTGACTGGAGCTTTACCGAACACTCTTCACTACAAAACTCTTTAATCTTTATTGCGGGTGTCAGAGACCCTTCTGAGATAATTATGAAATATATGGACCTTCTCTTTAAAGATGCGCAGAGACAGATACACTGCTTGAAGCCCTCAGATTAACAAACTAGCTCTAATTCACCCCCTGATTTTCGTATTAGGAGACTCTGGCCTATATTAGGTGGTTCCACTCAGAGCATGGATCAAGAAATCCTAATAGTGAGCCGCTGGATCATTCTATTGTTAAATATGGAAACAGTGTAAAATTTAAAAGGTTGAAATCTTAAATAAGCAAGCATCTTCAGGACCTTTTAGGAGAGATCTTGTGAAACCAGTATCTTTCAACTTTCCTTTTAGAAATGTGTCTGAAGATGAGGTCTTGTAACTTTTATTCCGGTCTTTAAAAACCTTCAGTTCCACTCTTATATTTAAATATAGTCCTAAGTACAGTATTGGCTTATTGGTATCTTAAAATAGGTTTAGCATTCAAAATAAATTTGTCATGTTTTGTTGTTTAAATTCAAGTGTGTGTTTGAAAGAATTTTCTTAAAAATTGAAAGCAAGAGAAGAATTATTTATTTTGTGATGTGTAGGAATTAAGATCATGTAAGGGATCATGTCAAGTAGACAGTAAGTAATTGCGTCTTTTAAGATAAATGCAAAAGACAAATGTCGGTATTCATCAGGGCACAATCGTCCCTGAGAATTCCAGAAGTTTTGCTGCTAATCTTGATTTGTGTAGGCAGATTCTGTAGTCTACTGCTTCTCTCATAGGTTTTCTTCTTGTTTCCTACAATTGCATATATTCTATATAAAAGTGGCATTCATTTGTACCCAGGAAAACTAGAACAAGCGGTCTTTTGTTGTTGGCTGTATTATCACAGATTTGGCTGCTAGGATATATGCAACTGTGTGTTTTTTAATTAGTAATTTAGGTTTCTTCTCAGAGTTGGGCATCTTATGTATTTTGTACATTATGTACAAATGACCTGAAGATGGCATTTTCCCCCTTTGATAAGTTCTCAGATAGTCTTCTTGTTCATATCCTGAATCAAGATACTATGTTTTCTTTCCTTAAAGGGAGTCTTTATTTTGATACCTTTTTTTTTTTTTTTTTTTTTTTTTACTAAGTGGAAACAAATTAGTTGAATTAGCTTCTAAGAAAGCGGGTAGAGATCTTGATAGAATTTGGAAGGGAGCAACTATAAGAGTGAGAGCTTGTCTTTGAAGGAGAATCCCAGTTGTATTCTGCTTATTTGCCATTTTCTGTTAGTGCACAGACCAGTAGAGACATCTGTGGACGAAGTAATGCAGTATTTTGGCTTAGCTAAGAAAGTAGCCATCAGGGAAGAAGAATCGTTTTTCTAAAGGCATGAAGTTAGAGTTTTATTAAGATATGTGCAATAACTTGGTTTAAAGATTTTATTAATATCTTTATGGTGATTGCTAATGATTCTTTTACATTTCAAAAGCACTAATTTTCAAAGACCTGCCATTGCTCGTATATTTGCTTGCAGAAAATTTTAACATTTGTCATTTTGGTATCGTTTCTTTGAAACTGATATTTTCATGATTGATTCCATGTCTGATGTGAATTTTAACAGGTATAAGTTGCTATGGAAGAAAGGATTGTATAACAAATAGAAGTTTCAGGATAAAACAATGTGTTTCTTACTATAACTTAGTTTTGGGAAGATTAACAGTATTTTTGTATATGAAAACGTGAATTTTAACAGGTATAAGTTGCTATGGAAGAAAGGATTGTATAACAAATAGAAGTTTCAAGATAAAACAATGTGTTTCTTACTATAACTTAGTTTTGGGAAGATTAACAGTATTTTTGTATATGAAAAAAATTTATAAGTCATCTGTGTTTGAACTACAAGAATGTAAAAAAATTTTGGCAATGGCTAATTCTTTATGTTGATTCTCAAGCTGACTTCTTAGTAACGTTTAGAGTTAAATGAAGAATATATGTACTTTTTAGTTGAAAAGTAGAAAGTACATCTCAAGCTTCTCCATTTATATAAAAAAGATAGTTGTTGGGGCAAGGGAGGCAGTAGGTGATGCTCTGAAGTGCTATCAGTAGATTAACAGACGAGGTTAATCTAATAGATTAACTATAAGAGTGAGAGGAAATTGTTTAGCCTTATTTCTGACTCTCAACTTTTTAATTTTATAGGGTAAATTACTAAGACTGAAGACTTGTGGGTTTTTTTCTAATTTTTGTTTCTAGGGAAGGGATCAAGAGGAGCAGACATTTTCTTAATAGCTGTTGTCATTCTCTGTTTTGTTTTTGTTTTTGCAAAGAAAATGCCAATTCATATCATTTGTAATTGTCATTCCTGTTCTTAATTGCTGGCAGAGCAGACATGTGATTAAAGCATTCCTGGTGAACTGACTTGACAATAGGTATTTGCTTAGTTAGTAGGATATTACTTATATAATCCACTTTCATTCCTGTGTGTTTTGGGAGGGGAGTTAAACTGTGATTAGAAGCTTGCTTAGCTGTAACCCATTTAAGTAAAGCTGTGTAGTGATAGTTCTCCAGACAGCTTTTCACAGAACTAAGGCTTATATATGTTTATGTGTTTTCAGTACACCTTTGGGAGCCTCACTGGATGAGCAAAGCAGTAGTACGTTGAAGGGTAAGAGAAACTTGTCTTTCTGTATCTGTTCTTTGTAAGAGTCCTACTTCATTTGTCTTCTGCGTGAAAGTGTACACGTATATGTGAGTAATAAAAGTGACGTTTATGTTTGTAAAATATGCTATTCTGAGCTAGAAGCCAAAAGGAAGAAATCATCATAAATCCGAAAATAGTGGTGAGTTTAAGCAAATTGCTAAACCTTTCCACAATGTAAAACCTATATTTTTATTGTCTAATTAGATATTAAGAGTAATTAAATATAGAAATATGATATGATAAAATAAGGAAAATATATGTTGAGTGAACTAGGTCAACTTTAGTGCAGCATTTCTTTGCTTACATTAACTGAAATTGCCACACCTGAAATTTTACCACCTGTACAAGACAGGATTGTAAAGTTCAAAGTACAACAAGAATGTGCAGGTAATGGCAAGGCATATAAAAAACGTTTACAGTGTCAGGAAAATCTAGCTTGAGCTCCTGACTTTATATGAGGTGGGTAAGAGGAATTATTGCTCCTGGATCTAGTTTTCCATGAAACTCTTTGGTAAGAACTCTTATCTAATTGAACATCTTCAAAGGTATTATAAGTATAAATAGCCTGTAGATTGACTTCTGAGAACTTAACCTGGCTGCAAACATGGTTTTTTTAATGATAAAGTAGAAGCTCGTACTTGCTTCTTGAAATTCTGTAATCAGAATAATTTTAAGTACATTCAGGTCTGAAACATTTTACTGTATCATGTAAAATATGTCGTTTGGTAAATTTGTTTTAACTAAAACAATGATTTTATATGGGGGTGGGGAAGAATAGAACACCAGGATGAATCTTCTGAATTTTTAAATGTTTTTTTCAGGTGTGCTTGTGAGAAATGGAGGAAGTTTTGAAGATGATTTGTCATTGGGAGCTGAAGGTATGTTTGTTTGGAAGAACTGTATTTTTGGATAGTTTAAAATTTTTTTTAAAAAATGAGAAAGTTGAGCACTTTCAGGTTTATGATTCTCAGAGCTAACTTTAAAGGCTATGAGAATGGCTTAGACACTTTTCACAGTGCCTTTCTTTTAAATGTTAGTAATTTAGTCATAGCCTATAGGATACACATAGGGATGGCTCTGAGAAACCACTGTGAAATGTCCATATGTCTTCCTCAGACTTAAATGCTTAAAGGACCTGTTTGTGACCAACCATGGTGATATAACTGAGGGAAGAATTGTACTGAAGAAGGAAGGAAGCTTAAATATTTATACATGAGAAAACTAAGTGGAAGCGTATTTTTAGTGTGAAGTGGACTTATGTCATACTTACAGCTGCAGCTTGTCTTTCTCTCTGCGTTTACGTATCTTTTCTCTTTCTTCCTCTTTTTCCTGATTTTTAATTAAAGAACAAAGACAAAATGGCAGAGTTAGTAGAATTTAATTAGAAATTGTTATGCTGATGTCTATTCCATACTGCATTAGCATTTTAAAAGTGTGTTGTACTGTTTTTAAATTTTCGCAGGTTATATACTGTTTTCCTGCGTATTCAAAATAAAGGTTTCCACTATGTGAAATTAAGAACTTTTTATTACTTTACTGGTATTTTAAAAGCTATTTTATAGCTCACTGATTGTATTTTACTTCATCAGATTGAATAGGTTACTTGTAGCTGTATAGCTCAGTTATTAATGTACACTTTAAAAAAAAATTAAGGATTTTGTTAAATCTTTAAAAGTTGTAAGCTGATGAATAATGAGTTATCATTGAATTAATACCCTTGATCTTTTGCTGTTTTAAATCTATCTGTAAGATAGGTTACTTATTTAGAATCATCTAACGTTGAAAACTCATTGAAGAATATGTAAACATATTAATTTTTATTATTCCTGTTGATATATTTTCAAGGCATAAACTCTGTAAAGAGCTTAAACTTACTGCTTCCCAGTCAGTACAGCTGAGCATATCGTCAGCTCCTTATTAGAATTCATTTCAGTATTACTCTAAATAGTGCTTTTGATATCTGCCTTGGTAGGTTCATAATATTGAGTAATTGTATTGGAAACCAGAACCTAAAAAGGAGTCTCATAAAAGAGTGAAGCTACTATATTGTTTTACTGAGAATTATTTCAAGACTATTTTCATTCACTGAGTAAATATTTACTGAGGCAACTTTATGGTGGGTGTACAAAGAAACAAATTGTCATGACATTGCATATCAGAAATGAAAAAAAGCAAGTGTGCTGAAATAGATATGCTTGTAATTAATTTTATTCTTTATATTTGTCTATAAAAGTAGTAAACTTAACTCACTCTAAACATTAACAACATTTATGTGTTTAGAACTTGTTAATTAATCTAGGATAAGTTAAAAGGCAATTTTTAAAAGAAAACTTATGTTGAAATGAGTAGAAATTTTCAAGTTATATGCATGAAAAATTGGTGGTAACCTTAAAAAAAGACAATAGAAATTTATGTATACCATTACCACAAATAATGCTAAATCATATTTTTTTCTTAAGGTATTCTTCATTAACAGCTTTTTTTTTTTTTTTTTCCTTTCTTGTCTTTTTTTCGTGACCGGCAACGGATTGCAACCCTCAGTGTCGCGCCCATACTGGACCGTGACCGGCTACGGGATCGCAACCCTCGGTGTTGCACCTGCACCTCGCTCAGTCAGTGAGCGGCCGGTCTGTATGTGGGATCCGAACCCTCGGCGGGAGCGCCGCCGCGCTCCCAAGCGGTGCACTGTAGCAGTGCGCCACCGGGCCGGCCCATTAACAGCTTTTAAATTTAATAATTAACACCACATGTAGCACATATATGCTGTATATCTTCCTCATTACTTATTTCTAGCCTATTAAAAAATTTTAACTGGTTTTCTATAGAACATTTTTATTTTAAGCCCTCAAGCAGAAGTAGTTTTAAGTCACCAAAAAACAAAAACACCCTCCAAAAGCTACTGGTCCTGTTCTTATCAATCTGTATACTCATACTATTTTTAATGATGCTGAATTTAATGAGCCAAGACAAGAGTTTGACTATTAGGCCTTTAGCTATAATACTGTAGGTAATTTGCTTTCTTGATAATTATGTTATATTAATTACAGTCCTACTAACAGTTGTGCTTTACATTTATTTTGTTTACCTGTAGCCAATCACCTCAATGAAAGTGATGCCCAAATTGAAAACTGGTACGTAGCTGTTTTGTTCTGTTCCTTTTTGAAAACAGGACAACCTTAATGAAAATAAAATTTTATATAATCTGATTGTGTTTATAGCAATAATATCTTGGCCAAAGAGAGAAGACTGCAGTTTCATCAGAAAGGGAGAAGTATGAATTCCACTGGATCTGGGAAAAGTAGTGGGACAGTTTCAAGGTAACTTACTCTGAAATTACGGAGGAATTACATTGTGTTATAGATGACCTACTCTTACTACTTTTTCAGTCTTGGATTTTACATTGATAGTATGAAATCAGAAGGAACCTAAAGTGTTTCCTGGATCATCATAATAGATAGGAGCTTCTTTTTTAAAAAAGTGAAGTTAAATAAAAAGCAACACATATGTTTATAATATTCCTGGAATTCGCTAATGAGTATTTTGAGCCCTATCAACAACCTGAAGGAGGAACTCCATAGTGGAATAACTTCTTGTAGAGAACCAAAATTCTTCTCTCTGTTAGGGACTTCAGTTAACACTGATATAAAATTCAAAATAAGCCTTTTTAATTTAAAGCTTGATATTTAAGCATAAAATCCTTTTCAACATATTAAATCAAAGATCTTTAAAATGTATATCAAAATAGACCAATACATGTGCCTGTGGAACTAGTTTAAATGGTTATCTAAATTATTTTATTGGAATCTGAGCCTTTCCCTGAAACAAATTGAAATATCTTCCTGTTCAGGTTCTATTTATAACTTTTCTGTTTTCTTCAGCGAGTCTTAGAAATCTTGGGTTATCACTGGTATGAGAGTGAAGGGAGAATAAGTGTTTAATTCCCAATAGGCTTAGGGTAAGAAGTTGCCTTTGTGTAGCCCAAACTCACTTTATTTTTCCTACTTTCTGAGTGGAAGTGGTTAGAGGTTGAAGGTAAGCTCCTCCCTCGCTTTTCTAGATTGGCTGTGTTATCGTTATTGCTGCTCCTAGGACAAAGATACCAGAAAAGCTCAAGTTTCACAGAATGTCCCTCAGTACCAAAGTTCTACCAGCTTCCTAGTGTAGTTTCCCTTTTCATTTCTTCTTTAATTTCTTTATTCTGCCTCATCTGTCTTCTAATTGTTTTACCTGCTTTACTGGGAATCTCTTAAAATGACAAAAGTAAGGTGAGGAATCACTTAGAGAGTCTCTGACTAAGTGTGTTGTTAGGAGTTAGCTCTTTTTTCCATTCAGCTGTTGAGAAATGGACCCTTTTAAGAGTTAAATATCCCTTTAATACACGATGTATGAAGATGCTGAAATCGAAAAGTTCAGAAGCTGAGACAAATGTTTTATCATAGGAAAGCAAGGATATGTATTTATTTATAATGTGATGGGGACTATAAGTTTATATCTTGATGTTTCTTTTTAAAAATTTTTTTGTAGTGTTTCAGAATTGTTGGAACTTTATGAGGAAGATCCTGAAGAAATTCTTTATAATCTTGGGTTTGGACGAGATGAACCAGATATTGCTTCTAAAATTCCTTCCAGATTTTTTAATTCCTCATCATTTGCCAGAGGGATAGATATTAAAGTGTTTTTGAGTGCTCAAATGCAACGGATGGAAGTAGAGAACCCAAATTACGCCTTAACAAGTAAGGTTTTTTTTTTAAAGAGTTTTCATATTATTTTGAAAACTATAGCATCCACAGCAAGATGGTCTTATTTTTAAAGCCTTACTGATTTTCAGGAATAGAACTAGAAATTTAATTAATGAGGTTAATTAACATAATAGTTATTTTACTTATTCTGAATTTTTATTTTTCTACTTATAGAGATGAACTTACCTTTTTTTCTCCTCCTCCCCGATTGTTGATTCATTTTAATGTTACCATAACTTACTTGCAGAACCTTATGCTTATCTGCAGATTGCTTTTTCTCTAAATGGAAAGAAGTAGGTGAGAGGCCCTGTTAATATTAAATGAAGTCAGTCAGTTTCTGGTGTTCTTCTGTAAATCTAAAGTAGTGTGGCTAATTTGATAATTTTTATTCATATTATATCTTTGCTTATTTTTTCTGTAGAACAGAGGTTCCAAAAACAGGATTCCCTAGGTTGTTCATGGATCAATTGTAAGATATCTATTAATCCCCACCCCCAAATTAGGTATAAAATATATACTTACGTGCATTTCTTTAGGAGAGCATTTGGAAGAGTCTGAATCCAGTCTAAGACCTAAAAACAGAATCATAGCTGTAGATCAGTAGGCAGTTCTTTCTGTTTTATTCAGTGTGGTCATCATGCTTTGTAGTTATTTCTGATTTTTTAAAAATGTAAATTCTACTATTTAGAGTAAAAATCTTCCTCTTCTATCCAGTAAATGTAGAGAAGGTTTAAGTGTTAGGTAAGGAAAAAATATGGTTTCATAATCTTTATGATCGAAGTTCATTTATTGGAACCTAAGCAATAGTATTGGTTTAATATATGTGTATATATAAAAAACATATTTAATGATTTCTTTCTTTTGGCAGGTCGTTTTCGTCAAATTGAAGTGCTTACTACTGTGGCCAATGCATTTTCTTCTTTATATTCCCAAGTCTCTGGGACGCCACTGCAGAGAATTGGAAGTATGTCCTCAGTGACCTCTATCAAGGAGACGGACTCGCCTCCACCTTTAACTCGAAGTAACACTGCAAATCGTTTAATGAAAACACTATCGAAACTAAATTTATGTGTTGATAAAACAGAGAAAGGAGAAGGTAGTAGTCCTTCCCCAGCAACTGAAAAAGGAAAGATTCTAAATGTTTCAGTGATTGAAGAAGGTAGCAATAAAAATGATCAGAAGTCTCAAAAAATTGTAAAGAAGAAGGACTCATCTCCTATGTTGGCTACAGTCAAAGAAGAAGTCTCAGGTAGTGCTGCACATGTTATGGAGAATGCGAATATTGATAGACTTTCTGATGAAGCAAATAGTAATTTTAACCGAGAAACAGAAAGTGAACAAAGTAAAGAAACTCAAAGTCATGAGAGTAAACTGGGTGAGGAGTCTGGTATTATAGAATCTGATTTAGGTACTGATTTCAACATGTCTGGCCACAGTGGGCTGGAAAATAGCAGTGAGCTGAAAAATGTCCACATGTCCACACTTGAAAAAGAGCCATGTGTACCACTGACAATCCCATCCATAAGAAATATAATGATACAGCAGAAGGACTCCTTTGAAATGGAAGAGGTAGGTAAAAAATTAATGAGACCCTTTTCAAATAGTGAGCTTGGAAAAAAGTGCCAAAAATGTTTATAAAATCAGGGCTAGCTAATAGAGTTATACTAGAAAAATTCATCCTAATTTTGACTTTTCAGGTTTGTGTTTCACAAACCAAGAATTGGTGATAGGACTATGTGATGTCAAGGTCATGGGAAACTTCCTCAGCTCCTCTAGATCTTCTGTCATCCACTAGCTGATACTTGAACTTTAACCCCATTCTGTCTCTCAAGTGTAGGATTTTGATGTCCAAGAAATTTGAGGACAGGTGTTGGTATATGACTGGAATGAACATGAAGATATCATAAACCTGAAGGGGGAGAACAGGGAATCTCTGGGGAAGGAAGTTTGAAAAGTCACTGAATATAAGGTTTCTGTAAGCCCAGAAGATCAATGTTTGACTACTTTTTATTGTTACCCAGTGATGTTCCTGCTAGTTAACATAAATTTTGAATTGGACAAGATAAAGGTATTCATTTTCATGAGGTTCAGCTAAAACTGCTTTTGAATAGTAGGAACTGACAGTTGTGAGTTGGAGCTGGATAGCTTGGGGCAGGAAACTGAAGTTTATCAAACACCCTGTGGTAGGCACTGTGCTTGGCCCTGGAAGTACTTTATCTCAGTTGTGAGGCAGGCAGGGGCAGTCTCATTTTACACACCAGCAAATGTTCTGGTGAAGAGTTATGGCTATGAATTATATAATACGCAATTTTCTTTTTTACATTTATTACAGAAAGATTAGTTTTAATAATAGTTCCCAGTACTTTTAGAATCATGTGCCATTATTTCAGGGAATTGGAAAATGGGATAATCGATTCTGCTCGTAAATGCCCTCTTTGGTGAGAGTGTGTGTGTGTCTCACATTAGTGAAGATTTTTTACTTACTGCAAAATTTCAATTGCTGATATAGCTATTTACCTTTTAGTGGTCTTTTAGTACTTTAATTACAACTGAAAAGTGAAATAAGGAAGTAGAAGCAGCTTTTGGGTATATTTTACGTTTTCTTATGAGCTTCTTTTTTATTTCTTTATACATTTTTATGTTTCTCAATTTCCTTTAATTCCTAATATAATTTATTTTTTATTCTAATGAATATGGAAGATGACTGTTTTATGATGACTACATTAAAACCTCTCTTTGTTCTTTTTCACTGTTTGATTTCTTTTTTTACTTTGTTTTGATCTAAACTTGTCCCAGCACTCATAATTAAAGTTCTTGCCTTCCATTAGCACCCCTCTCCTATGACATGTAATTTTCTTATTTTAGTACAATAACAGAGTATAAAACTATAAACAAATTCTGTTAGGTAATTGCAAATCTAATATTGGTGACTCAGACTGAACAACCCTCTCGTGTGTGTATTTTCAGATAAGTCAAAGTTCCTTTTTAATTTCTAGAATTCCTGAATTCTAAGTTATAGTTTTTTGTGTTTTTTTAAAAAAAGTTGTAAGATACCATACTACACATAAGGTCTTGTAAACGTTTGTGAAGTGCTAGATGCCATTGATGGCAACTTTAAATGATGATAGGTTTTATTTTTTGCTCCCTCTGCTGGCAAAAACAGTTAATAAAGAAAGTAATGTGGCATCGACGTGAACTTTTTTTTTTGAAGTACAGGACGACATGCATTGGTGGCTGAAGAATAATGGAAGATTTTTGTTTTCAAAAAAAGAATATATGGTCAACCATAGCTACACTGTACATATGGGAATTTTAAAGATAATGACTTCGTTATGTTTTTAAAGATAATGACATCTTGTTCTTTGAAGATAATGACTTCTTGTTCTTTAGAATATGGATAAAAACCTTGTAGAATTGTGTTTTTATCCCTTTGGGAACTTTAAAGAGAGCTTGTAGAACAATGGATAAAGGAGGGAAATAATGTGCTGCTTTAACTTCCTGTTCTCCCAAGCATTTGAATCATATTGACAAATGGAGAGAACAATCTTATTAAAGCAAACTTTTAGATCCCATTCAAAGTAGCTTGTTACTATTTTTTGGATCCCTTTTGGTTGAGGTTTGATTCCTGTTGGGAACTTTCTTCCTGTAAAAACAGTGAACAAATATAAGTTAGAGCTCTCTTTCAGTAAACCAGTTCTCAAAGAGATTATCCGAATGCCAGCTGTTTGGGGAAGCTAGGCAGGAGAAAATGTTACAGATGTGGTTGCGTGCATGAAGGTGTCTAATCTGTCTGAGACAGGAGGTAAGATCTGACCATCACCAGAAGCAAAGACAGGAAATATGTAAATGTACAGAGAGCTTAAGTAGATGACTAGACCGACCCAGGCCGTGGAGATGAAAGTAGCTATTTCTTGTGTTTTTATAAAAAAAAAAAAAAAGCCAGAGGCTATTTTCTATTAAAAGTCAGCCTGCCTTATAAAAAGTGTTGTAGACTATTTTAAATGTTTTAGTGTATCTGAAAGTTGTAAAACCCTAGACTTGAGTTTTGTGATTCTTAATGACTTGCTTGGATAATTCTTGTGTTCTTGAATGGCTTATTTCGAATATATCATTGTAACTCTCTGGAGCCATAGATTAGTAATATGAAGAATTCCAGGTAAACCAAAATGATCCTGTTTAATAAGCATTTGTTCATCTTGTTCATCACTTTATGCTTAAGTGTTAGAGGAAGGAGACTTTTATCTGTGTATTTCTGTAAACAGTTTGTTGTGCGATCTTGCTCTATAAATTAATTTTATTTAAATATAATCACTATTTGGATGTATGCATTATTTTAGTAACTGTTTCTAATCCTTCTTTGTACTTACTGTTGATATAACTAACGTACCTCATTCCCTATTTTTAGCTCTTAAGATTCAGGATTCTTTTCTGTTATAATTATTGGTTTGAGTTAAAATAATCCCAAATCATTCAGACATTTGCCAGATAGTGAAGTTATTCCTTTGGTCTTCCAAATTTAACTGTATGTTTTTTGAGCGTAAGTCTACACTAGAATATGAACTCTAACACATGACATATGCACAGATATTTGTTACTTCAAAGCCCAGTTGATCACCAAGTTTGGTTATTTGCTATTTATCTAAAAGACCTGACTTTTTTTTAAAAAAAAGGATTTCCGTGACAGTAAAAATAAACTCTGCACGTATGTATACTTGAGAGGTTTTTTTTTTTTTTTCTTTTAAGGTAAAACTTACAAGTGATTATAGTATCATGAACTAGCACAGATAGGGATTTTTTAAATTCATTTTCTGGTTTTCTCTGTTTAGAGGAGGAAGCATTCCCCATCTCATCCCCCCTCAAACATTTGGTATTACTTTACAGCAGTGGTTCTCCANATATAAGTAACGTACCTCATTCCCTATTTTTAGCTCTTAAGATTCAGGATTCTTTTCTGTTATAATTATCGGTTTGAGTTAAAATAATCCCAAATCATTCAGACATTTGCCAGATAGTGAAGTTATTCCTTTGGTCTTCCAAATTTAACTGTATGTTTTTTGAGCGTAAGTCTACACTAGAATATGAACTCTAACACATGACATATGCACAGATATTTGTTACTTCAAAGCCCAGTTGATCACCAAGTTTGGTTATTTGCTATTTATCTAAAAGACCTGACTTTTTTTTAAAAAAAAGGATTTCCGTGACAGTAAAAATAAACTCTGCACGTATGTATACTTGAGAGGTTTTTTTTTTTTTTTTCTTTTAAGGTAAAACTTACAAGTGATTATAGTATCATGAACTAGCACAGATAGGGATTTTTTAAATTCATTTTCTGGTTTTCTCTGTTTAGAGGAGGAAGCATTCCCCATCTCATCCCCCCTCAAACATTTGGTATTACTTTACAGCAGTGGTTCTCCACCATCTTTCTGAGGGATGTAATATTCCCTTTGATACCAGTGCCTCACAGGAGGAGAGGGGCAGGGGTATCAGAGGGTGGCAGAGAAGGATCTCCGTTTGTATATCTTTACTGCTTAGTATTTCAAAGTACTTCATTTACATTCATGTTTGATCATCCGAAGTACTTGTAAAGTAGGAGTTTTAATCTTTATGTTGCTGTTAAGATAACTGATAATTTTAAGTGGCATGAACAAGACTTGTTCTTTTTACAGACCTGCTACTTTACCATGCAACTTGCCGATTGTCAGATTCGTTGATAGGGTCAGTCATTGGACAAGAACTCAAGTCATCTGATGCACAGACCCATACTACTACTTTGGAAAATAATGCATTCCTTTGAATTTGTTTTGAGTTGTCATTAAAAATTAGAATTGTAATTTCTAAAGCTCTTGTTTAGATTTTCTTTTTAAATTATTATACATTGTCTATACAATGACAAGAGCTATATAGTGTCTCTTTAAACCTTGAAGAAAGGGTTATTTGAGTTAGAACATCCACATATTGCTGTTCTGTAGAGCACAGTACAGTAGTATTGTAACTAAGCTGCATCTTAGTCAAGATAAACATGACAGCTCTCAAGAAACCAAAGTAGGTGTCTGTCGTGTTAGCCAGACATTGATTCAGTAACGTATAGTCTTTGTTTTATTAAAACATTTTTTAAATAAAGTAACCTAAATGTGTGGGCTACTCTAAAGCTGTTTTCATACATCTTTAAATCCCAAAACACAGAGACCAAGTGATTCTATCATTTGATTTATTGGGTTTTTTGGTTTTTTTCCTATTTTTATTATGAAAAGTTTCAAACTTACCCAAAGATTTTTTAAAAAATTAGTATAGTGAACACCCATCACCCATTGCTCAATTCAGTTATATTTGGCCATTCTTGTTAATTTTTTTTCCTATTTTTATTATGAAAAGTTTCAAACTTACCCAAAGATTTTTTAAAAAACTAGTATAGTGAACACCCATCACCCATTGCTCAATTCAGTTATATTTGGCCATTCTTGTTAATTTAGTGAAGGTCCACCTGTAGCAAATGACCAGAGTTCTACTCAGTGTTTGAAACCATTGAATATGGAAAATACTGCTACATAAATCTAAGGTCTACATTTGCTTAATAATTTTCTGTGGTGTACCATCTCAAATTCAGCTGCTTTCTTTTGCACAATTGTGACCAATAATAAAACATAATAAGCTAAGAAATTTACCCATTATCACTAGCATGTCTGTTTCTCTCTTCAGCAAGTGGGTACTATGATTTTGCTGAGTGAGAAGAATGATACTGACAGTAGTAGTTTTATAGTAAAATATGACCATATCAGCTTTTTTGTTTTTTAAGTGCCCCTTTGTTGCAATTAATTATGGAGTTTGTAGTGAAAGGAGAAAGAGTAGATTTTTTTGCCATAGATTAACATCTGAAAGATGGTACACTTAGAATACATATTCATTAAAATTATGTTATTTTGTGATTAGTTGTATAAATCTAGGGAAATAGAATATGGTAATTCTACCTTTAAAAGTGAGAGATTATATGTTGACATGTCATAATGCTGTCCCTAAAATGAGATTCCTAGAGCATAAAGGAAGAGTCATTTGGATTTCTGTTATAATTTTTTGATCTGGTTGATATTTACTTCACAGAAAACTCTTTGAAATAGGCTGGGCCTGAAAAGAGGCTAATAATAGACCTTTTGTTGAATATAAAAAGAAAATGCATTTTGTTCCCTTGCACACAAAACAATGGCTTTCCTGTTGAACTTATGTCTGGTGTTTTGAAGAATATTTTATAATTTTTAAATAATAACAAAGAATAGTAGAACCTATTTTGTATATCAGATTTACAGGTGATGGTTTTGAATGACGAGTGTGCTTTTGATTTTCAAAAGATTCATCAACTTGGGTTCACAGAACTGTGTAGAACAAAGATATCACAAATCAGAGCAATTTTTAATTTGGGTAATAATATCTTTAATCTTTGGGCTTTTCTTCACATTAGTTATTCCACTCTTATTCCTGTGGAATATTTCTTATTCTTGAATAGATTCTTAGCTCAGAACTACCAGAGTTCTACCTAAAACCTGTTTGCAATTTGCTTTCCCATTTGTTCAAGGTTGAAAACTCTTATGTTAGCCTACTTTACTCAGATGTATATACTACCTAAGTACTAATCATTTCAGGGTAAAGTGATGGAAAGTAGTACACTGCCCCCCACACACCCAATCTTTAATCTTGATGTAGAGTTAGTTATGTTAGAATAGAGTATTTGCTTGGTGAGAGTGGTGATTATGGATCTGAAAATTCTTAAGTTATGTAGTTGTGCGGGTAGAAAAAAAAGTGCAGGACAACTTTTATGGAGTTGATACCTTCCTTGAACAGAGTTTTCAGGGAGAATTTTTGATGAAGTTCTTTCAATATTTTAGTAATGTGATGGAACCTGCTTTTCCACCTACAACTCCCAAGTTATGTCTTGAAAGAACATTTATATCAGGACAAAGCGATCTTACACATGATCGATTTTTTGATACCTGAAAATTTGTCAGATTTTAGAAAATTTTGCAATAGGAGCATAATGTTCCATTTTCAGAGGTGCAAGACTATTGCCTCAACTGTGTATCAGTCATGGTCTGTTGCAATAAGTGTATTAGTGTTTCTCCTGGGATTGACCCTACTTTGAAGTTTACAGAGAAAAACATTTTCTTATAGATTTGTTTTTCATTTAACAGCAACTGTTTTTTTAATGAAGTTGTTTATACATGCAGTTATTTTTCTTTGGTAGCTATAAACTTGAATGGTTTTTCTTATAGATTTGTTTTTCATTTAACAGCAACTGTTTTTTTTAATGAAGTTGTTTATACATGCAGTTATTTTTCTTTGGTAGCTATAAACTTGAATGCTATTGTTAATTGGAAAATAGATCAGAAAATTGAGTTCTGGGACATTCTAATAATTTTGAGATAAGATGTCTTTAAATTTAAATATATAGTGCTTTGGTGCACTTCTGATTAGATTAATTTATTAAATAAATGGTTATCAAGAGGTTGTTCTTCTTTGCCATAGGTTCTTTCAGCTTTAACTGTTCAAAATTCTCCTTTAGGTTCAAAGTACAGAGGGAGAAGTGCCTCATGTTCCAGCTGCTTACCAGCTAGGTCTTACCAAGTCTAAAAGAGGTAAGGAGACCAAAATCCACTAGTTTCTAAGCATATTACCAAGGTGTTATCAGTTGGTTTGGAAAGGAAGTTTTATGTATCAGTATTTGTAGTACGTGTAAGTGTAAAGAGAAGAGTAAGAACACAGGTAGGCATGTTTCATTATTGTTCGGTTATAGAATTTTTTGTATTGAAAACTTTTTGTGCTCTTAAATTCTAATTAGTTTGCTTATCCTGTAATGACCTCATTACACAATTGTGTGTGCTCTAAATATTTGTAAGTTCTGCATAAGGGCTCGATGAGAAATGACAGAAAGAGCAATAGATTATGGCTACTTTTTACATTGTTATGATTGAAAAATATACTTGTATTATCTGTCTCTAGGTTTTCATTATTACTTAAATATAGGTCCTGGATACAAGATATGATATGCTTCCAGCAAAAAAAAAAACACCATTATCTCAGTAAAAAGTTAAACCTAGTTAAATTAAATTCAAACTATGGATCAAAGGTGAATGACTGTAGATAACGTTCTTCTCTTGAATTATTAATTATTGACTAAAGAATCTTTGAATCCATTCCTTTCACTTTTGACTTGCAATGAGAAAAAAAGTCTGATTTTTAAATTTACAAAGCTTTTGAGATTTAGAGAAAAGAAGAGAGGAAGAAGTTAAAAATGACCACTGAAGGTAGGACTGTTTATTTTTAAAACTTTACACATGCTGAACCACCCTGGTTTTTTTTAAAACAAAGATTCATTTGTATGTTCCTAGAATAGGAAATTACATGTTTGTCCCCTCCTGATCTCTGAAATTACTTCATAAGAGACAATTTGCATATAATTTTTCTTTTATTGCAATATGGTACTAAGAAATGAACTCCACTTTTATTACGTCACCATAGTTCTGGTTAGACACAAAACGAACTTTCCTATTTAATTTCTTTGTCTTATAAGTTCATAAATATATGTATGTGTTTCTGAGCTGAGTTCATGGCCACCAGGCAGTTTTTTCTTTAGATGTGTAGACAAGGGATGCATTGGAAAAAGCAGCTTGCTATGTGTCAAAGGGAGGATAAAAAACAGTAAAATTACTTTAAGATGTTTCGAGAGCAAGCTCCCTGTGGTAGGAAATATGGAATGTGGTTTCTGTTCACATCTGGGTTTTTTCTTTTTGTCAATACTAGGTCTCTTATTTCTGGTGGCATAAGCAAAAATGCTAACATTCTTATGAATCAGATTTTTATAAATCAACAGTAAAATGGTTTTGTGTGTGTGTGTGTGTGTACATGAGAGAGAGGGAGAAAAAATAACATAGTGTTTTAGTCATTTTGGAAGGTAGCCTATCAAATTTTTGATAATGTGCTATGTAAGTATCTTAGATTGATCATAATTGCAGAATCACTGGTAATATATTCATTTCACAAGTTTAGTAAAAGTACATATAGTAATTTAGTAGTAGGAATTTTGAAGTTAAACTTGTCACAATCACAATCTCTAATCCAGTTTGGGATTTATGTACTGAAGCCCAAAGAGGTTTAGTGACTAAACTCATTTCACAAGCTAAGATTCGGTACTTAACGTTGAGTGAAGTCCAACATCTTATTGCAGAAGACACATAATACTTTCTTTAGCAGAGAATATACATGTGTTCTGCTTTGTTTCTTTATGATACTGGACAAATAAAGTTTCTCGATTTTGTTTTTTGCTCACTTCATTGTTTCCTGTAATGTCCTATTTTTTAATTAGAAATAATACCTTATATCTTAAGGACTGATCTAAATCTTTTTAGTTCCATCTTTTTCAGTGGAGAACTGTTTTGTTTTTTTTTTTTTTGAAATAGAAATGTCTGATTAAAGAACTTTGAATGTGATTTATAGGTTACAAATTTTCACCTGCCTTCTACTTACTTCCTGAAGTAGCCCTGTAAGATAGATAGAAGTATTATTATCCCGTTTTGCAGAGGAGAGAAGTTATTGCTTAAATTAACGATACTGAAACTAAGCAGGAACTTGAACTCAGGCCTCCTTGTTCTTTCTACTGTCCAACATCTGCAATTGATATTCTGACCTGATCTACGTGAACTCCAGCATGGCTGAACAGCTGTGGGGTGAACTCAGCACAAACAGTGTGCTGCTGTAGGTAGAACAAATCTCAGCAGAGAGAACCCAAGTCAGAGCAGCTTACTCTGTCTTCCCTGGGCTCTCTGGCAGCTGCCTTTTGCCCAACCAGAGAGGCAATTCCACTTGTAAATCATTTACGTGAGGGCCTAATTCTATTGTTGCTTTAAGGTAACAGTTATCATTGATTGGTTCAGCAAGCATTATTTATTGTCTTCTTCTAGGTACTGCAATGCAAAGAAGAGTAAATAAGGTTCCTGCTTTCAGAAGGCTTACAATCTATTTTAAAAATTAAAAAGACGGGCTGGCCCAGTGGCGCACTGCTACTGTGCGCTGCTTGGGAGCGTGGTGGCGCTCCCGCCGAGGATTCGGATCCCACATACAGACCGGTTCCCGCTCACTGGCTAAGCGAGGTGCGGGCGCAACACCGAGGGCTGCAATCCCATTGCCGGTCCTGGTCCGGTATGGGCGCGACACTGAGGGTTGTGATCCGTTGCCGGACACGGAAAAAAAAAAAAAAATTAAAAAGACATACAAATGCATAATTACAGTGATAACTGCTATGACATAAGATGATAAGGATTTTCTCAGTTAATATAATGCCTAATTATATTAGGATGGATGTTAATAGCATTTTGCAATTCATTTTCATGATTATTCCAGTTTACTTAGACTTATCAAGGATATGGAGTAGTTCATTATATTTCATTATGCAGTTTTGTTAATATCAAAACAATACTAGAGAATTATTCTAATTTTTTTTTTTTTTTTTTTGGTGGCTGGCCTGTATGGGGATCTGAACCCTTGACCTTGGTGTTATAACACCATGCTCTAACCAACTGAGCTAACCAGCCATACTATTTATTCTAAATTTTTGATGGGAAAAAATTACTTCATGGAAACTGAAGCAAAGTGGTATATTTTTCAAAATCAGATGAACTTTAATAGATTTTGGATTTTATTCAATCGTGTTATCTAGTGCTTTCTTTATGTGGTTCAAATCTTAAATGAATGTGGATTTGGTAAATATACTTTATTTAGCCTGTTGCTTTTGAAATTCTGAGGAACTTTGTTTTCTCATGAAGCATCTCCCTTAGTAAATGTAATAACTAACGTCTCTCCCATTGTGCTACTTGTGTGGATGGAATGTGATTATGCTTGCTGTTATTAGTTGGCTTTTTTACTTACTTAAAACACTTTTTTAGGTTGTACTAACCAGGAGTTAGAGTTCCAATACAGAAAAATAAAAAGAAGGATTTTACAAGATAAACAATATTATGTACTAGTTGAAGCTATTTGACTGAGATTCATGTAATTGTTATGAAAGAACTGTTTCATAACTTACCAATGTTCACGTCATTTGAAACATCAGAGACATTTAAGTATTCTTGCATTTCAAATTATTTATTAGCCTTATTTGTATTCTTATTTTCTTATTAGGGAGATAATAGAAATTTTTGCATACTATACATCTGATTCCTTTTAATAATACCTCTAATTTCACCTCTTAAATATTTTTACATATTTACACAATACAAATGGTTTACTTTTGTACTTCGATTTTGGTTAGCATCATCTTCTCTTTCAGCCAGTTGTCTTCTAAGGATAAGACATTAATTTGATTCACCAAAATACATTATAACTAGAGGCTAATTAGCAACTCAGTACTGAGAATTTTTGATAGAAGATCTGATTCAGTTTTTGTTTGAATTGGAGTTACTTACCATGCTTCAAAGCCACAGTTTTGCATAAGTAATGTGTACATTTCTAAGAAGGAATTCATGTGTGTATCTTATATCTGATAGGAATCATATATTTGTAGTAATATTGCTCTCATTAAAGTCTTATTTAGCGGTTTTGTATAACTACGTTTTTTTATTGATAGATCATCTCTTACGTACTGCAAGTCAGCATTCTGATAGCAGTGGTTTTGCTGAAGATTCGACAGACTGCCTCTCCCTTAATCATCTTCAGGTAAAATTTTCTATTATAGGCACTATGATTAACGTCATTTTAAGGTGATTTTTCAATAACTATATATTTTAAGGCTGAATTTGTTTAATCTTTATTTTTAAATGGCAGGATAAAACTGCCTCTGGGATATAGATGTTATCAAAGCATTTGACTACAAATATTAGATTTCACTAATTCTTCATCTTTCTCTGACCAAATATGAAACAAAAAAGCTTTTCCTTTTTAATTTTTGGACCACCAGTAAACAGATTATTTTGCTCATTAAACTGTTTGGTCTGTTGTTTTTCTTATTTTTTGCCATCATTGTATTTCAGTATTTTATAATAATTGTTTTGCTTATTCAATAACTAACATTAAGTATGGATTCTTAGCTTGCTGAATGTTATACTGACTTTTATGCTAGACTGTGTTAAATAATCCAGAAAACAGGTATATCTTTACCATCAAGAAGCTTTTTAAATCCATATGTGAGTATACAGAATGCACACAAAAAGTATTTAAAACATCTATAAGCAAATTTTAAAGAAAATTGGGATGAGAAAAAGAGAACCCCCAAGACAGCCTTTAGGAATATAGCATTTAAGGGATAAACAGACAAGAGATATATCTAGGGAGGCTCAGAAAGAGTAATCAGGTGAACAGAAAAGTTGGCCATCAGAGTGAGAGTGTGGCTTGTGACATCAGGAAAGTGGTCCTGATGGAGTCAGTGAGGCACAAGCAGGATCAGAGAGCAAATCCATGTGAGGAAGAGAAGACAGGGATGTTGACTGCTCTTTTTTTTTTTTTTAAAGATGACGGCTTAAGGGTGGAGGTGGTAGTTTTTTTTTTGTCTTTTTAACATTGGGAATGACTTAGGGAAGTTGTTTGACTAAGGGAAGGAACTCTAAGAGAAAGAGAATTTGATCCAGAAAAATGTGGAATGAAACTGGAGTAATACTCTAGTCCTAGAGAAGATGTGATCAGAAGCACAGGTTGGAAAGATTAGCTTTGAAAAAGGGGACAATTTCCTTTCAGAATGGAGAGAAGGAGGGAATGATGGGGAGAGTTTCGGGAAGTTTGTAGGTATTGGGGAAGACTGGAAAGACATTTTTGTTCATTTTCTCTGTGAGTCAGTGTCATGAATTGAAAGAAGAGGAGTAGGGTGTTGGAAAGGAATTTAAGGAAAATAGTGAAAGTCTGAAATAATCTTTACAAGGAAGTGGGGAGTGAGTGGTTGTGGTGGCTGATAAAGGGCAATAACAGCAGTTTTGAGCAGAACCAGGGCCACACCAAGGTGGGAGACTATAAAAGTAGAAAAGCATCATATCAGTGTGATATTTCGTTAGTAATATTTCTTACTTGTATTCATCTTTCCACCTGCTTTCCTCTCACAGGTTCAGGAGTCCTTGCAAGCCATGGGGAGTAGTGCTGATAGTTGTGACAGTGAGACAACAGTCACACCATTTGGTGAAGACCTTGTTACACCAACAGTACAAGACCAGCCATATTTTAATGAATTGGATGAGGAGTGGACTGCATACAGGTCTCTAGATAGTTGTGCATTCTTAGGTATCTGCATGTGCTACTTTTTTTAAAACCTGGAATGCCCACCCCTGCCTTTCTTTGCATGACTGAGTCCTGTTTACTGTTGAGGTTCAGCTGAGGTGTCACCACTGTTGGGAAAGCTTACCTAGTCTGAATTTTGGTTTGTTTCCATCACAGAACTCCCCTCCCCCAATGTTATAATTTTTAAAGATTTCTCTTTTCTTCTTCCTTACTCTGTGAGAACACTGGAAGGCTAGGAATACTTTTACATTTTTATCTCACTGTCTGAAACAATGGTACAGAGCAGATGCTCACATGCTTAAGAAAGAGTGTGGTTATTGGCTGCCACTCTTTCTCTCCAAGTCAATGCAGTCTCATGATGACATTTGCAATTGAATCTACATTTTTGAGTTTTGTTTTTGTATTTCTACCTTCGAAGGCAAGAGGGGAGTCCTATAAGACATAGATATGAACTGTACCTGTTCCTTTGCTTCTTCCTTCTCCCAAATATATTGGCTGAAACCTGGAACAGCTAGAATAGGTATGTTGTTGGAGACTGATTACTTTAGTTCCTGCTTACAATATGAGGGTCCTTCAAAAAGTTCATGGGAAAATAGAATTAAAAGATAATACAAATCTTTTCATGAACTTTTTGAAGTACTCTCATGTGAAGGTTGGTTTTTATTTTTGTTTTTACCTCAAGAGAATAATATGTAGCCCCAAAATTCTGCCTTTTTAACTCTTCCGAAAAGTTGGAAGTAGTCACTTTCATTGATTTTCTTTAATCATCCTTTTGCTTTTTTGAAGTACCCCATGATGAGAGGAACTGATCTTGCTGCTGCTCCGTATAGTACTCAGAAATCATCTGTTCTACCTCTTTATGAAGTAAGTTCTTAGTTAAGTTTTTGTTACAAAATAATTTGTATGATTTAGAAGCATAATTTTGTTATATTGCCTTTTAGAATACTTTTCAGGAGCTCCAAGTAATGAGGCGGAGCCTGAATTTGTTCAGAACACAAATGATGGATTTAGAATTGGCTATGCTGCGTCAGCAAACCATGGTTTATCATCATATGACTGAGGAGGAAAGGTAAAAGTTTGTTTCGTCTTAACATAACTCAAAAAGTGTTTCATTCAAAGAAGCCTTTTCAACTTACATGTTTTTAAACTAGGTTTTATTTTTATTGCTGTGTACCCTATATCTGTATTGTGAACCAGTGTAGATAAAGTTAGGCAAACATAGTGTTTTATTAAGTAAACTTCTGTGCCTTCAGTATATTAAGGAATGGTGATTGTAACCTGTTTTTTAGTGTTTGGGATATTTGTGAGAGAAGATAGCGGAAGAAAGACCGATTGTCTTAGTGGTTATACCTATTGTAGTTGATATTGTGCTAATTTATAGAACTTGAAATTTCAGTGCCTTCTGTTAGGTTATAGTGGTTGTTAAAAGAGTTGTGAATAGGAATCCCCAAACGGTTTTTAAACGTTGTACCTTTCACCATATTGGTAGGTATGAAGTTGACCAGCTCCAGAGTTTGAGAAATTCAGTCCGAATGGAACTCCAGGACCTGGAACTGCAGCTGGAGGAACGCCTGCTGGGACTGGAGGAGCAGCTTCGTGCTGGGCGGGGGTCTTCACCCTTCCGCTCCTCAGCACTGGTGGTATGCTACTTTGAGGCTTGTCAGTAGTTTTTATGAAGCATTTACTTATGAAGTTCCACATAATTTAGGACAAGTTCTTTCATTTTAAGTCATTTATCTTAATGGCATTAGAAGCATGCAGAATATTTAAGGAGCTTTTCCACAAATTATTTGAATGTATAAGTTGTGACAATTATTTTAAATAGTATATTTAGAAATATGTTGAAAAATTATAAAGATAATTTTTAATAATAGGAAAGAATAAGGATCAATACAAAAGTTTAGGGTTTTTAAAGGAAAAATGATAGTGAATTATTAACGTGAGACTAAATTTTAATTTGAATTAAAATTTTAATTTAAGTTTGCGTGTATCTACAAAGAACCCATATATTTCACTCAGTCTTATTTTCCCTTTTCTCGCCTTTAGATTAATAATTGTTCCTTTTGAGCTTTTCCTTTATTTTTGATTCTTTTCCATTCTTTATGTTTTTTAAGGAATCAGATGTTTAGATAGAAAACATGTATACAACCAAGAAAATAAAAAGAAACATTGTCTTTATTTTGTACCACTTTTCATACTTCTCATGCTCCTTTCCATGACATTTGAAATAACAGTTCTGTTAATATTTCTGTCAATATCTTTGAAATTGTAGAGTATGTTGCTTTGAAATGTTGAAATAGTGAATTTTTCTTTGTTACTTTAATAACATATTTGATTTTGTTAAACATAAATAGATGAATATATGCACATACGTATATATGCACGTATATGGAGTAGAGTAGAGAGTGTGTGTATACACGCACATATATGTATAGCATAGAATAGGAATATTCCATAGCATTAATGAATATATTTTCCCATGGTTTTGATCTGTCATTCTGAGAAATGTGTGTTGGTGACAGCAGAGGATCAGAACATCTCCTATGCATCTTGTGGTATCAACTTTCAGTTACGGTAACACATTTTATAGGACTCAGTGACAGTTGAGGATGACCTTTGTGATGTAAAGGGATGCCTCACGGCAATAATTAGCCCGTTAATTTTATTATAAGACACTTGCAATTTGAAAAAATATGTACGTTCGTATACATATATATTGTTGTTACCTTTTCAGGGAATGTATGGCAGTAGAAGTGCTGATAACTTGTCATGCCCTTCTCCGTTGAATGTAATGGAACCAGTAAGCCTCTCTTCTTTTAAATCACTGGGGAAGGGAATGATATAATGTTTTTATACATACACATTTTTTTCTAGAGTAGATTAAATGTATGTTTGTTTTAAATACAGAATTTGATTAGTTAGTTAAATTGATTAGAAGTGAATTTGGTACTTCTGAAAGTCCATTGCCATCTTACGCCACTAGAAAGCCAGCTTAATTGCAAAGTGATTTATCTTTATGACCTACAGGAGATAAGGCACCATAAGGACTATTCAATTTATACTCCAGGGAAATGTGCTTTCACAGTCTGATCCCAGGTCCTTTAGGTAGTTAGATATGACTACTTTTTGAGCAAAATTCTGATTTTTATTATATTATAGAAAAATCGGTTCATTTGGGAGCACAAATAATATGAGTAACTATTTTGTTTTTCACTGGTCACTCCTTACAAGTAATTTGGACACTCTTGTGGTAACAAGTAGAATTTCATACCACTAAGTATTCTGGTTACTCATTTTATTACTCGATCATTATGAAGTAAAATTTTCCTAGCTGTTTTTGCAGATGAAATTGAATAGTTACTAAATTAATGAAATACAGTGATGACTTTACAAGTCTTGTGATTTTTGGCAGTAATCACAGCTAGCATTTTAACCTTTTTAACTACCAATCTTAATCTCGAGAGAGAAGAATAACAGTTTTTCTGATTTCCAGGTTACTGAACTGATGCAGGAACAGTCTTACCTGAAGTCTCAACTGGGCCTGGGATTTGGAGAAATGGGATTTGAAATTCCTCCTGGAGAAAGCTCAGAATCTGTTTTCTCCCAGGCAACATCAGAGTCATCCTCTGTATGTTCTGGTCCTTCTCATGCTAATAGGAGAACTGGAGTACCTTCTAGTGACTCAGTGGGCAAACCCAAAACCAAGTTCGTGGCAAGTAAGAAAGTATTCCGAGCATCAGTGGCCCTAACGCAAACTGCTCCTTCTAGAACAGGCTCTGTGCAGACAACTCTGAATTTGGAAAGTTCTGAGGAAGTTGGAGCAGTGGAAGAAGCCTCAGAGGTTGTAGGACCTAAATCTGAGGTGGAAGAAGGGCGTGGACAACTCCCATCGATGCCAGCTGCTGAGGAAATGCATAAAAATGTGGAGCAAGATGAGTTGCAGCAAGTCATACGGGAGGTGGGTAAAGTATTTGCTTAATTAATTTATTTGGAGATATGTGTCAGAAAAGGTTTTATTTGAAGATTAATTGTTTATAAGATATTCTTTTGATTCACTATATTTGGTAATTTTCAGGGAGCTTTTAAATTAACTTTCTCATTGCTCCAGTTCATGTCTATTAAGATATGTTTGTAATGGCATTTCTGCAAATTCCATGCTCCAGTGTGAAATAATTGCAATTGTCTGTATTCACTGTGGTGAAAAGGTGTTTTGTAGGGTTCAAAATAAACATGTGACTAACTCTTTGTATCTCTCCTTTCTACATCTCTAAAATCAGGATTAGAATTTAGAACTTTTCCAGTATTAAAAACTCATTTTACAATTTCAGTGGACATGAGAAAATGGTGTTTGTGATTTTAATGAGTATAAAGAATTTGATATATTTGGTTTGGTGAGTGGAGAAGAGTGAAAATTATGAGTTGTTCAAAGATTGAAATACAATATGCAAAGAGGGTTTACCCTGGATCATACCAGTGTCAGAACCTGAAGCATTGACCATAGTTTAGGTTACCAAAGGGACTGCAAAATATTAGGAAGGTTAGTAATCAAAGATCAAAGATTAATTGAGAAAATTAGTAAAATAACTGTCCTTAACACTGAGATCAGGTAATAAGAAGGAATAGTATACATTATTTTAAAAGTGAGAGTCCCATAGATATACGTTTATGATGGCTTTTTATTTTTTTCCCTTTTCTCAAATCACACTGTCCTTTTGTTTGCAAAATCCAGTAGAGTGCATAGGATAAAAATTGTACATGTTGAATATGTTTTTTCTCTTTCTTAAGAAAATATATTGTTTTTCTTTCCCTTGCTTTAAGAATTCTTTAAAGTAACTCTAAGGAAAAAACATAATTGTACATAGTTCTTTCCAAACAAGTTACTAAAACCCATGATAAGGAAAGATCTTTCATTCTTTCCATTAGTTAAAAAGAAGAATATCCTATACATGTAAAAAAAAAAAAAAAAAAAAAAAAAAACACTTTGTATCTGCTCTGTGAAGTATAAAGAACAATACATATAAGACATGAAAGCCTTAAGCTTAAATTATGGTAAGAAGGTAAACAATAATTCAAGAGACAATTAAAAAATTGCACAGAAAAGCATTTAGTATAAAGTATTCAAGAACTAATAATTTAGATATAGGAAAGGTCAAAATGATCCAGAGAAATTAGGGTCAGTGGCTTCCTATTTTTAAACTGCATATTTCCAATAAATTTAGCAATTTGAACCTAATATATTTTTAGGATGAATTTGTAACGTAGAACACATTTCTAGTGGTTATAGGTCAGGAATGGTGACAAACAGACAAGAATCTTCCCTCCACTGAGCCATTGCTCCTCTGGGTCCAGGGATTAGTTCATGTATATTAGGTACCTTCATTTATAACTGCACGATGGTAGCTTGAGAAGAACATTAAAAATAAATACAGTCAGTTCTGCTGTAATATATGTATTCTCAAAAATCTCTACTGTGCAAACTCATGCAATAAAAACCACAGGGCTTATGGGGAAAATAGGATTAGAGGCACAATACTCAAAACTTTGTCAGTGACATATTAAAAAGACAAAAGCTAGAAACCTAATAAAATAAGCAGCACAGTTTGATGTATATTAAATGGTTAAGAAATACGTAAACACTATAATAAATAGGGTACTTTATGTTGAAACACACCTGAAGTTTTCTTGTGGAATTGGGCTTTGGAAGGGATGCAGCTTGTGAGTTACTGTGAAGGAGTGGAAGGAGGGGGAACTGAAATCTGACAGAATTCTAATACCATGTGTGGGTAGGTGTGGCTTGTAACATGCAGAGAACTGAGATAGCTGGTAGATATTTAAGGTGTGTGCATTTTGTATTTTGTGTTTCTAGGTTCAGCTGAATTCCATTATCTGTGTTCACATAATGTTTCTCGTGGATGAAATTGCACATAAGCAAATGTAAAAATTGCATTTTACACAAGTTGTTTCCTAATATTTCAATTATGTTGAAACAAATTCACATTTTAAGTGCTATAGTAGACAAGTACATGTCTGTAATTTATTTTCGTGACATGAATGTACTAACAAAAAGTTTAAAAAGTCTTAATTCTATAAATTGTCCTACACATGTAATTATTTTTGTAAGTTGGTTGTGACTGGCTAATGTTTAGCAAACTCTGTACACCCACTCTACTCAGTCAGGTCTGTCTGTGATTAGTAATCCATTCCTAATTATGTTTTATATCAAAATACAATTTTTGAATGAAATTAGGTAATTGTTCTTCGCCATACTATATCCTAACTGATGAAGTAGGCTTCAAGGTAACTTTTTTTTTTTATACAAATGTGTTTCTGTTCCCCTTAGCTTGCTTTGATTTGAAAGTTTTCCTTGAAAACTTTATGTTGATCATTTGGCACAAATACTTTCTTAATGATCACTTGAATCCTCATTTTTAAAGTTGTAATGGCCTAATATATGCTGTAAGCAGTTTCGTAGGAATCAAGCGTTCATGTTAGACCTGGACATTAATTCTTCGGCCAATAGAACGTAAAGAAAATTCAGTCATCCCATTATGCTGTCCTGGTCCTAGAGAATTAGTTCATCATTTACAAGACCTTCCCATTAAATATGAAATATTTTGTAATTTTCAGACATGCAAGAAAAATGTTGAAGAATTTTTCAGAATTTATTGCTAAACCTGTTAATTAGAAACAACTTAGTTCAGAATTTGTCTTAGTTTGGAGGATATTGGTCTTAACATTTACTCTTTTCCTCTCTACAGAGAAGGACTTACCAAGCAAAATATGTAGATCAAACAAGGCATAAGGGGGATATTGATGTACTTAAGAAAACAACTCTTTTGAAGTACTTTAAAAGAATATTAATAGACAGATTAGTCTAACAGCAAGTTATAATTATAAAAAATAATTTGTATTAATATCATCTTAGCTCAATTACAGTGGTTTTCATTAGTTTGTTTACAAAATATTTAAAATTCAGATCAGTCTTTATTCTGTTCATTTTAAGTTGGTGATCTTTTTGCTTATATTATGGTACTAAATTCTAATTTTCTTTTAAGCTTAGTGTATCAGCTGTCAAGAAAATTGAATTAGATTCTGTCTTCCCAATAAATTCTGAGCCCCTAACCCCACTAACAAAGCACCATTCAGTAAGGCAAGATTTAATCTTGAGCTGAACAGTTTTGCAGGTGAGGATTAAGCATGTTTGGCTGGCACTTTCAGGGAAGTTTTCTTATTGCACTCATGGGCACATGAAAACAATGGTATCTGTCAGGTCTTTGTTTCTGTCTTGCACCACAAATGAGGTTTTTAAATAGAGTGTTTTTGTTTATAATGTGTTAATACAGTAGAATTCTTTTTTTTTTTTTCCTTTTGAAAGGGAGCATTGAAAGAAAGTCCTTTCAGACAAATATTTAATACAGTCATTCAGTAACTAAACTTTCATCAGATTAAAGACACCCATTTTCTGTGTAGATTGTGTACATTGTTGTAGGAAAAAAGTACTTTGTCTTAGAATTTGCCCAAGTCATCTGTGATGTATGTGATCAGTGGCCCGAAACTGTTTCCAGTTACTTTAATCCTTCCACCCTCTCTGTAGCATGTGAGACTTTAGAACTGGTTTATTTGTCCATACATTTCTTCTTTCAATAAATTATAAAGGTATTTTGTTATTTTCAGTGCTAGTCTGTCTATAGTCCTTTATTTTTCTACTTTATCTTCCTTTTTTTGTCTGATATTGTCTCTCACTCTTGTGCTCTCTCACACTCTCATTGATTGATTCATTACAACACTTATCGAGCACTTAATTTATGCTGGCATACACTGATAAATGAGACCTGATCCCCTCCCTGTAGTAGCTCACAGTACACTTTCCATTTTACGTCACCCTTCCTATTCTGATTTCCTTCAGCTCCCTAGAAGGAACTGTCTTGTCAGTTAGGCTCCGTTCTACTCCCTCTCATCCAACATACTCTTGCTACAAAGTTTTCTGTCTCCACTATCATCTGAAATTGTTCTTACTTTTCATGCCTTACTATCTAAAGTCTGTCATTCTCTGAGAATAAAAATTTTTCCCTCTTCTAGGCTGTATTAGTCTCTCATTTTTCAAAACTTACTCTGTTCTTATGTCATTAGTGAATTAATAAATTATTTTCCCTTTAATATTTTATGAAACAATATTCATTTTCTTTCCTTCTAGATTATAACATGCTTAACTGTAGAGATTCTTTATGTTTTACTCCAGTAATGTCTGTACTCCCAAAAGAGGTTGGTGTGCACACAATTTTGGTTTGTAAAGAATGCTTTCTGGCTAGTTTGTTTTTTGAATGATGAAGAACGATGAGATATAATAAAATTGCCATGTTGCATTGGACTGGAAAGACTATTACGCTTTATCTTGTAAATATAGATTTAAAGTGGTTCTGATTCAGCAAATTGTATTTGTGTTTATATACTGTGGCTAAGAAGTTCTGGTTTTCATAATATTTGTACCCAACACATTCATTAAAAAATGAATCTGAAGTGCTGTGAACTGCAAAAAATTTTGATGCTGTTTAAAGTTTAGAAATATTGATAGAAAGTAAAATGAAAAAGCTTATACTATTTATTTAAGTATATTCCAGTACAGATGGTTGGTAGCTAAAGAGCATTTTGTTTCTGTGAATAACTATATATAAATCTATGTATTGTGTACCGATTTTGCATAACATTAATACAGAACCATTTTTGGAAAGAATTCAGTTGAGTTCGAGATGTACTTAGGAACATCTTAGGAAATAGATCAGGCTGACAGGAAGCTGTGGACTTTTTAAAAGCTGATCAAGTGTATTTCGAGTGCTAATTTGGGAAGGCATTATCAGTTTATTTCAGGAAATACACATTTAAAGCCTTTGCAAAGGGCTATTTGGAGGTGATACTATATCATTAGAGAGAAAAGGCAGGGATAGGCATATGTAGTGTTTGGACATCTGGAGAAGAAAATCCTGATGGAACTGTCATTGCCCCAGGTCTGCTTGCTGTTTCCAACAATAAAATGAGATGTATAATCCTTGTCTGAAGCAAAAGCTTCAGACAGGTGACAGACATACCATCCAGCTAAAGAAAAATTTATTTCTTTAGAGTTTATGGTTGTTTTGAGGATGGTTTTCATGTTTTAAAATAAATTGTACTAAGTGATAATTTCCTCTTTCCATTTAAAATGTGAATGTTAGGTTAGAACAATATATCACTTCTTTAGATACTTTGCTTTCACTTGGTATAAACAGGTAATATGTTTATATATTATTTTGCCACTAATGGGTTTTTTTTTTAAGCAACTGCTGATTACCTTACAAAGGTAGATAATAAAGAACATAAACATGAATGTAACATTAAATCAGTCCTTCCAGGTTGTTTTATGTCATGAGGTAAATTATGTACCAGAAGTTTTCTAATCTATGAAATAACGTTTTTTGATGTTCTCAACTTAAGAATTGTGATATTTTATAATGCAGTTAGCTGCGAAATGCTAGCCTAGACCTCAGAGTCTAATTTGGGTTTGAGCATAGATGGATTCAGTTCCCTGCTCCTTCTCTATATAGCATGGAGGTTCACGTGAGGGTTATAGTTTTCTCTTTGGTTTAGTTGATGGCAGGAATTAAATGGTATGATTCTCTGAAAACACACAAAAATGGATTACAGTTATATTGTTAAATGCTTTTTTCTCTTTTTCCATTCTAGATTAAAGAGTCAATTGTTGGGGAAATCAGACGGGAAATTGTAAGTGGACTTTTGGCTGCAGTATCTTCAAGTAAAGCATCTAATTCTAAGCAAGATAGTCATTAAATGGAAATTATAGGTAATTTTTTCTGAATTTCTTTGTTTAGTTAAATGTAAATAGTTCTTGGTTTTTAATTTTTTGTTTTCTTAGTACCCAGGTCTGTTTCTCTAGCTAAATTTTGATTTTAAGAATATATATAATATGTTATTCCATAGTGTGAATATCTCACACAGCCCCATTTGAAGTGTAAGCAAGTCAAATTCCATAATACTCACCTTCAAGAAATTATGTATATAGGGTCATTTTACTGAAATTTCATTATAGTAAATAAATCCTGGAATTGGACCTTCAAACTTGTATCTTATTTTGTTAGCATTGATTATAATAGTATTTTAGATGTACAACTTATGGAACAAAATCTTGAGAACTAATCACATTATTAGTATCTCTCCTAATTATTTTTGTCTTTTAAAGAAATATATCCCATAGTTCCATTTCTAATAATTTATAAAAAAAAAAAATGTATTTTCCTTATTAAAGTGAATTACTTTTATTTCCTAGCCCTAGTTATATTTTATAAAATATATATAAATAGTAATATGTGGGGAATGCAGAAAGGAATAATATACTTAAGTATAATAATACTTTAGTAGAACTAAAAAATACCTATTCAATAAAATATAAGACAAAAATGTAATTTGAAAAGTATGATATATAATTTCAGCTGTAAAAAGTAGGAAAATTATTTTGATAAACTATGTCATAAAGTAACTAATAGGATTTTTTTTTCAAAGCAAGGGATAAAAGAATTAACTCTTTTATGTACAGATGTATAGAGATGTATAGAGATCATTGGAAGATTAGATAGATATGTAGAGAGAGAAAATTCTCATCTCCCTTTCAAAGAATCTTTAATGATAGTATTTGAAAGATGTTTAATGTTGACTTCTCTTTCTTTTTTAAGGTTGGCATGGATCCTGTTAGCTATGTAATATCGGAGTTACCAATGATATACACTGGTGGAGGTGTTATTTATGCTTTAGAAGATACTTGCTGCTGAGCAGGGCTACTGTATACAGTGTATAAGGTGTATTTCTTCTACGCATATCTTTTTAAAACATACATAGAAACTTAGGCACTTTGCTGACTTTCTTTTCTAAACTATCAAAACTGTACTCATAACAGTTTGAAAAGCTTAATATTTATTTGTATGTCAGTATTTTCCGATTCATTCCCTACGTAGAATTAATTCTAAAACTTGAAGACTTCCAGACTTAACTAACTTACAACATATTTCTTCAGACTAGCTTCTTAAAACACTGACCTCTATGAGGTATTTACTGTGCAATAACTGATTCATTTTTTGAGAGCTTGAAGCAACCAATGATTTTCCCTCCACTGCTTTTAATTAGTGTCACTTCCAAGAAGAAAAACTGTTCTGTTGTAAAAAATTGCTCTTAATTCTTGAGGAGGTTACTAATAGCAGTAGGATAGAATTATATGAGGTTACCTACAACTACTTAATGTTCTTACACTGTAAGCCTTGTTGCTTTACCCCAGACAAATGTTACTTTATTATAGCTTATGTAGTAGTTTTCTTTCAGAAATGTGCCTTATGTTAAACACTATGTACTTTTTGCATTGTCCAGACTTCTTTATTATAAGGAGATGTTTCTTCTGTCTTTTAGACTAACTAGTAGGGTATTGTCAAAATAATGGGGCCTATGACTTGAATGGATAGAAATGAATAAGCTGGTTTTTGTTTTTTCAAAATGGAAGTAATTTAGATTTGTTCTACTTATACATAAATGGTTTTAATTCAGTTTTAACCATACATAAATTGTTTAATTCAGTTTTAACTAGTGAAAACTGTTTTTATGAAAAAAAAAAGGATAATGATTTCCTGTTTGGTTTCATAATGTGTTAAATAAATGTGTACAGTAACAACCAAATGTTATTGGAATTATTCTTTTAGCATTTATGATGTTCAACTCCTATTATGTTTCTTTGTGTGAGAAATTTTAATCAAAAGTGGTTTGAGATGTTAACAATATTCTTGGAAAGAATATCTAAAAGGTTTATAAATGTTTGAAATATCACACAAAGGCTGATTTCTAAAAAAAAAAAATATTAAAACAATAAAGTATTTATTTTGCCTAAAATGTTGTTAGTGGTTTTCTTGTATTTGTACTGCATCATGAAGAATTTGGGTTAGATTTGATGAGTAAAAAATAAAGTTCAAAAGAATCGCAGCATATAACCTAGTGGGGTGGTATTCTCTTTTCCTAGAGAGGCATCTATGATGCTTTTTAAAATGCCATTAAAAGTAGACTACCCTGGAGAGAGGCACCAACTGATGTCTCTTGGGTTCTTCTAGTTCAGTGTCATAATGATTACCATCTGAGACCAAATAAGACTTCTTTTTGAAATGTACAATGAAACTACATAGAGCAGATATTGAAATACTCTTTTATTGTTTGGTCAAATTAGTAATTTAACTAATTGATTCTAATAGCAGTAATGGTATATATAAAGCAAACAGCCCATATTAGTAGTGATACAGGCATCAATGATTTTAACTATTCATTTTGTCTTCACTTTTAGTTTATTTTTGACAATATAAGATACCCAAAATTTGATTATCAAAATTAGAGATATAACATTGCAGTAATAGACTAAGCCAATGGGCAAATCACTTACATAGTATGTGAATGAAATAAGATGAACCTCAACACAATTAGAGTTTCATCTTCCCTCTTCCCATTTTAAACCTTTATGTACTTAATAAGCATTTGAAAGGTATTATATTCAAGCCACCGTGCTAGCTACTATGTTGAAATGAAGCATGAAAGAGGGTCTAAAATCTAGATGGAAAAACAAAAGAATCTTAATTTATGGGTAAGTTTAGAGGTATCGAATTAAAAGTAAAAAAGAATTGGAGAGTATAGTTTGGGATGGTCAAAGAAGTCTTTACCAAGGAGATGTGGTTTGTGTAAAGTCTTAAAGAACGGAAAGTGGAAAGGGTGGGGTTCAAATAGTCAAGAAAAACATTAGCAAAAGTTATCCAGAATGCATAAATCACACTTGAATTCATATATAATGAAAACAGTGTTTTAAAAAATGCTATCGGGCCGGCCCGGTGGCGCACTGCTACAGTGCACCGCTTGGGAGTGTGGCGGCGCTCCCGCCGAGGGTTCGGATCCCACATACAGACCGGTTCCCGCTCACTGACTGACTGAGGTGCGGGTACAACACTGAGGGTTGCGATCCCGTTGCTGGTCCCGGTCCGGTACGGGTGCGACACTGAGGGTTGCGATCCGTTGCCGGACACGAAAAAAGACAAAAAAGGAAAAAAAAAAAAAAATGCAAGCTATCCATTGCTTGTGCATATCGTACTGTGAGTCTGCACAAAAAAGGCATAGAAGAAAAGGCATCCTGAAATGGTGATTCTGAAGTTTGGAGTCAATGCAAAGGAAACACTATTGACAAAAATGAAGAGTGTCTCAGACTTGAAGTAACATATTCTTCTAAGAGTATTTAGTTGAATTATGGTAACATTTAAAATATGTGTTACATCAGTTAAGAATGTTTGCTCAGCTGGTCAGCTTCAGCCTTTTTAGAGAAAAATGAGAATGCAGTAAAGTGCATGTAAAAGGCTGTAAAAAGCTGAGGGATTCCTGAAGGAATGCTGTACTGCCCATGTTCCTCACCTGTCCTGGGAGTGTGGTGCTAGTGAAGAATCAAGAAAAACAGGCATAGGCTCTCCGTTTTTCCTTTTCCTCTCTTGCAAAGGAGGAAATGACAGCACTTTGAGGAAGTGGGAAGAGGAAATAGTCTTATAATTAAAGCTGAGGGTGTAAGCTTTTGTAGTGTGACTGTTAGAATCACTTATGAATATAGAAAACATTTAATTAGCACTTACTCTACTTTCTAAATATATAAAGTTAAGATGTCATATCTACTTAATAATTCCTTTCATACAGTTTTTTATTTCTATTTATTACTATTAAATCAGGCCTTTTATCTTCTTTTCTTCTCATTTCTGCAATTGATGTTCTGTTACTCATTTGGAATAACTTGCGTACAGAATGTCAGCATGCTCAGCAGTAAATTGGAAATGTACTCAAAGATAAACATGCATACCAAGCAATATGAGGGCTAATTTTCCTCATGAGGGTCTTTTTTGGATACCCTAAAGGAGACTAAATCTTTTGTGAACAATGAGCTAACTTTCTCACTTCTTGATGGTGATAATAGTGCCTACATCACAGAATTGTTAGATTAGAATGTAAATGCAATGAGCACAATACTTGGCAAAGCTCAATAAACATTTGCTGTGATGGTGGCAGTGGTGGTTGTGATAGGTAGAAATAAGGTAACAGGTAGATGAGCTTTGGCAAATTAAGCATTAAATGGAAGGGACAGAGTATAAGCCTGTAGATCTAGGCCAAAATTTTTCGTCTTTATTGTGTTCTTTCAAGCAATAGAACCAGGGACTGGCAAAGGATCCCTGATTCTGCTACTATATAAAGACTGAACATTATTGGGTTTCAAATTTTCAACAAAGAAATTATGTTCCTTGGAACAACAACAACAAAAAGTGCTCATGGAATATCACATAGAACACTGCTTCTCAAACTTTAATATACATGCAAATCAAATGACCTGAGAATTTGTAAAAATGAAGAGTATGAATGAGTGGGTCTGGGTCCTATGTTCTAGGGTTCAAATTTCTGCATTTCTAGAAGCTCCCAGGTGAGGTTGGTGATGTTGGTCCATGAAATGCAAGGATTTAGTAGCAAGGATTTAGAATAGTAGTTCTTACTACCTGGTCTGCCAGATGTTTTGAAGGGAGGAATTTGTTAAGCAGAAAAGGGGCTTTGATCTTCAAGGCAATGTCATCTTAGAGGCCTCTTTTGCGAAACTTTTCATTACAGCCCAAAGTTCAAAATAAGGAACAAATGTAAGCACAGGATATAGGCAGGAGACCAGAAAGAGACTAACCTAAGGCATCATGGAAATGTACAATGGTCTAGAAAGGGCTGGGTGGCAGCAATAACAGCATGAGCAAAGCGTTATTTTGCTTATAATGGTAGCAGGTAGCAAGTCCTTGTACTGCGTTAACTGGACATAGAGAAAAATACAAAGATAGTCTGAATGCTTCTAGAGTTGGCCAGTCAAAAACAAGAATGAGACCCAAAAAGGAAAGAATTAGCTCTAGAGATACTGCAGAAAGAGGAGATAAGCTGTAGGATGTGGAATTTGTTTTCAACATTGGTATTTAAAGGAGCTTACCATTCCTTTTGTGAAGTGATTAGTGATTAAAAACAATTACACCTGTGTAAACGCATTGCAATTTGTTATCCATGTTCCTGAGATCATTGTTTAGTAAATCCACGTACAAATGATTAATATTTCATTTTGGTACATCTCAAATAATTCCTTATATTATTCCTGCAGTCCCAAGGTAAAAAAAAAAAAAAAAAAAAAAAAAAAAAAAAAAAAA
>NW_007728731.1:7332-14184 GCF_000696425.1 Galeopterus variegatus | reverse complement strand
AAAAAAAAAAAAAAAAATCCTTTGAAGTATTGTAAAGCATATATTATCTGATGAGTTGACTCACAAAAATCTATCACAACCCTATGCCTGGGCAGATTGCTCTTGACAGAATCACCAAGGTCATTAGTTAAATCTCAGTTGTGAATGTCTTGATTTATGTTTGGTCAGAAAGTATATATACTGTTATTAATCTATTGATATATGTAAAATATAGGCGTTTGAATAAAATAATATGTTTATCCAGTCCTCATCAACTTATGAGGACAAATAGGGATTGAATTAATGATGAGAGACATATTTTTCCACCTTTTTCCATCATGTGCTAAGGCTTGTCTCTCCTAAATCTCATCCATTAATATTGTGGGCCCTCAAGAGTTATTCATATGTCTTTAAAACAGTCCTTGTAGATCAATTCCAAGTGCTTTCCTCCTCTCTTGTTCTTTCTGTTGGGGGTCTCAGTTCCCCCCTGCTCTTCTACTGGGGTGCTCAATTGACCAAAGTTATGATGCTACTACGCTCTGTGGAGTTGGAGACAGTGCTTCTCCTGCTGTATCACACCTCAGTACCTTGGCAGCAAAGCAGCATTGCTTATAACATAGCTTTTCACATGAATCCCTTGGGAAAGCATCTTTGGTCGTTTCTGCTTTCAATCGCATCTCCATGGGGCTTGGCCATGGGCGAAAAGCACGTCAGACAGACATTTTACCATCCTTCCCACTCCCTTTTCTCCTTGAGTACAGGCAAGCTTTGTTGCTCTCTGCCAAAACACCCTCATTCAAATCAACAAATTCAAATATAACTTGGCTGAATCTTAATATGGAAACAATGTAGGCACAAACTAGTCCCCTTCTACTTTTAGGAACTGATACACATTCTAATGACAAATACTGAGCATTCATATTTTTATTGTTTTTCTATTCTGAAATCTCATCACAATTAGATTCATTCAACCAATGTTTAATGAATATCTGTTGAGTACAAGGAACTAATGACAAAGTTAATTTTTTCATGACCTTATTTTACCATTTGCTAATTTACTAATTTTACTAGCCTTTGAGTCGTCTTGCAAAATTCACAAAAGTGAATTTTTATTTTGGTGTAATGTATTATTATTGCTATTGTTATTTTTCAATTCTTGTGTAAACGACTAAATATCAAAATTTGTGATTTGTCCTGCCTAAGCTTTATTTAAGTCAGAAAAAAGTTTGATGTTAAATACATTTTTCAATAGTTTATCTCCCATAATTTTTTAAGAATACTCTTAATTAGCACCATAATAAATCACTAATTAGTATAATTGCCAATTTACTCAAAGGATTTTGGGCTTAAGAAAACTGGTATCTTTAGTTTAGGCTATTTGCAGCTCTTTATTATTCTTTTTATAGGAATGCCTTGATACAGACATTTCTCTTAGCATTATCTGCTGTTTCTTTTCTGTTTCTTATTTTTTAAATGAGTTAATGAACGACTGAGTTAAGCATTTAAAAACCTTGTGGCTTAGGGATTTTCAGCTGGGCAAGGGCAGTTATCAGAATGTGTGTGTATGTGTGCGTGTGCACACGTGTACATGCATGTGAACTTATGTACATATGCATGGACATATTGTTTTCATTCAGTTTTATAATTTAATATTTGGAAAAATATTCTTTTGAAACACAAACTATAGAAAAAAATAGCTTTTTAAAATCTGAGCTAGTGGGATACAGGTTAAGAAAAAGTTGAGAAAAACTGTTTAACAAATTAAGTCAATTTATGCTTACTATTACTCTAAACTCAATTAAATGGTTGATTTATTGTCAACATAGAAATATTACAAATAAAATATACTCTACCCAGAATGCATTATAATTATTTACTTTTAAGAGTTTCTGCTATTCAGAATATTAGAATTCTAATTAATGTGTGATTGCTAAGTGATTTTCAACTTGCTATAATTGTGAAAGATAAACTAAAGTTGAATAAATATTCAACTGCTAGATATTGCAAATAATTCAGACAATTTTTTAAGGCACTACTATGAAACAGGCAGCATCTTCTCACTAGGGGGAAGAATGTACAGTTCTGGGTCAGAAGATGGCTAAGAAGTGACACTTACTTAACCATGATTTGTGAATTTTAGAGACCGAGAACCAGGAAGTGTGGACGTCAGTATTTCATGACCTTCACATCTCATTACAGGCAAGAAAAAGAGAGGCACTTTTTAGAAGTGATGGCCACTGCTGATTTCCTGGTTTCTTATTCAAACAAGGAACATTTAGGTATCTCCAAAATATTCTGGTACAATGCTAGGAAAACATCCCATACACAGCAAGTGTTTCTTTCTATCCCATCTTTTTTTGTGGTTGCTCATGCAAAACTTTGTAGCTATTTCCCTGTTAACGGGCTTGTAGTTGATTATGCTAACCTATAAAAAGAACTATAAAAAGAACTTCCCGACATCCAAAAAAAGCCCCAGATTTGGTAGTTATTCCATTATTAAAATATATATTTAACTATTCGTCAAGAAGAATTGTGTGAGTGGTTTTATATACTTGAGCCCATCTACAGATCCTAAGTATATAAAAATACATTTGTAGACTGTGGCATATATATCATTTCTTTGCTCTCAAGGGAATATTGCATACAAATATTATGTCATTTAAGGAATGAGCCATTTCAGATTTTCTTTTTCTTTCTTTCTTTTTTTTCCACATTTTTCCCTTGTTGAAATAGATAAGAAAGAGTCTCACCAAAGTCAATTCCACTTAGCAAATACTTATGTCTGTTTTATGCCAGGGGCTGTGCTTCTTTTCACCAGGTCCTGAGATTCTAACCTCTTCATATCCAATCATCTCTACTGTTAATATTTTAGTTCTTGCCCTCTTACTTCTTGACTGAATTATGACATTATTTCTCACCTGGGCCTTATCCGACTACAGAAGTTCACCTGTGGTTTATATTCCTCCATTTTTGTCAGAATGGGTTGTTGTAAATGCAAATATGATCCTCTCCTCACACTGATTGCTCAAAGCCTTCCAATGATGCCCCATTGTTTTTGAGTTCAAGTCCAAATTCATCCCTTTCTAAGCTCTCCAAGCCTTGTTTCCTGAAAGTCTTCAATATGCAGCTGTGCTGCAGCTGCACTCAACCATGCTGCTCCTTGATTCTCTGTATTTGCCAGTTCTCTTCTCTCTGCTTTCCTCCTGTGTACTTCAAACATCTTTCCCCCCGTGAAGCCCTCTGTGACCCACCAAGCAGAGATCACTACTTTGTCTATGCCTCTAATTTATCTACTACGTACCTGTAAATGTATGTGTGTGTGTATCAGCTTTATTGAAACATAATTCATATACCATCTAATTCACTTATTTAAATATACAATTCAATGGTTTGTAGTATATTCAAGTTGTGTAACCATCATCACTATCAATTTAAGAACATTTTCATTGCCCCCTTAAGTTCTCAGTATCTACCAGCAGTCACTCCTCATTTCTCCCCAACCCACCCCTAGGTAGCCACAAATCTACTTTCTGTCTCTATAGCCTTGTCTCCTGTAGACATTTCATATAAATGAAATCACACAATATGTGACCTTTTGTGACTAGCTTCTTCACTTAGCATAATGTTTGCAAGGTTTATCCATGTTGTAGCATGCCTCAGTACTTTATTCCTTTTTATTGCCAAATAATGTTCCATTATATGAATATATTACCATTTTGTGTATCTGCTCATCAGCTGATGGACATTTGGGTTGTTTCTATCTTTTGTCTATTATGAATAATGCTGCTATAAACTTTTGCGTGCAAGTTTTTCTATGGACATTTGTTTTTATTTCTCTAGTGTAGATTTCTAGGAACGGATTTGCTGAAGCATATGGTAAATCTCTGTTTAATATTTTGAGGAGCTACCAGACTATTTTCCAAAGAGGCTGAATAATTTTACATCTCTACCAGGAGTGTATGAGGGTTGCAATTTTTCCACATCTTCACCAAACTTGTAATTGTCTTTCTTTTATTCTAGCCACCCTAGTAAGTGTAAGGTGATATCTCATTGTTATTTTGATTGTTATTTTAATTAATTTAATTATCTCATTGTCCATTTCTCTTAATGATGTTGGACATCTTTTCATGTGCTTATTGGCCATTTGTATATCTTTTCTGGGAAATATCTATTTAGGTCCTTTAACCATTTTTTTAAAAATGGGTTGTCTTTCTATTATTGAGATATGAGAAATATTTATATATTCTATGTACAGGTCCCTTAGACAATAATTTGCAAAAATCGTCTACTATTCTCTGGGTTATCTTTTCATTTTCTTGCTGGTGTGCTTTGAAGCACAAAAGTTTTTAATTTGGATAAAGTTTAATTAATTAATTTATTTCTTTTATTGCTTATGCTTTTTGGTGTAATAGCCAAGAAACCATTGCCTAGTCCAAGGGCATGAAGATTTAATCTTATCTTCTAGCAGTCTTGTAGTTTCAGCTCTTACCTTTATGTCTTTTATCCATTTTGAGTTAATTTTTTCACATGATTTGAGTTAGTGGTCCAACTCCATTTATTTTCATGTAGATACAGTATATGTATGTTTAAATGTTTTCATTTATCATACTATATTGCTGTTTTTGATTTGTGTACTATATTAACTGTTGAGTGTATGTCTTCCCAACTATAATGAGAGGAACTTGCCTTACTTACCACAATGTACCTAACACAGTGCTTGGCATGTAGTTAAGTGTTTGACACATGTTTGTTAAATGGAACTGAACTAGATGGAAAATACTGACGTTTTGCTCCCTGCTAAAAAAATAGGGTTTTTTTAACCTATTGATTGAGATATGCAAAATTACTTAAATTTTAAGATGATCATGTTTTACAAGAATATATCCACTTTAGGAACACAAGAATTCCCAAACTGAGTTAGATCTATAATCCATCTGGGTGGATTTTGTTCACTGTCAGCAGAACAAGAGCTATTATTATGAAGTGTTTAATTCTTCTTCATACTTTTAGTATCAGTGATAGGGAATGTATGCTCCAAAATATTAATTTTTCCATGCAATCCTTTTTTTACTCAGTGTAGCAGATTGTATTTTCCAAAGATGGGTCCAACAATATCTCCTGTCCCATATATTCTTCTAAATCTTTGCAACTCCTTTATCCAGAGCTGAAGTCTATATCCCTTGCAACTGGTTGGACCTTTGTGACTGCTTCAAACAATGGAATGTGGTGGAAATGTTGACCTGTGACTTTCAACAACAGAACATGAAAAATGCCATGTACTTTCATTTGATTCCTTCGCTATGCTTGATCTTGGAACCCAGCCACCATGCCACCATGCTGTCAGGAAGACCAAGGAGCCTGGGAAGAAGCCTATGTGGAGAACAGAGCTTCTGACTTTGGCCTTGGCTGAACTCCCAGGCAACAGCACCAAATATTGCCAATCCAGTAAGTAAGTTATCTTGAATGTAGATTCTCCAGCTGCCAGTCAAGCCACCCCAGGTGATACCATGTAGAATCGAGATTAGTTGTCCTTGCTAAGCCCTGCCTGAATTGCAGTTTCAAGAACAAAATGAGTAATTGTTGCTTTAAGCTACTAAATATTGGGGATAATTTATCCATAGATAACTGTTACAAATTTTGGTACCCAGAAGTGAGATGCCGCCATGATGAAAACCTATACGTGGCATTGGCTTTGGGACTGGGCTATGGGAAGAAGCTGGAATAGCTTTAAGGAAACTGTTAGTGAAAGTCAAAAGGGTCTCAAGTGATGGCATAGAGTTTGCCAACATAATCATCTGTGGTAATGTGGCAAAGAGGAAATGCACCTGTTAAAGTCAATGATGTAGTTAAGATTTCCAGGCAGAATATTCAAAATGTCACCTGATTTTTTTCTCATTGTTTATGATAACATGTGAGGCCAGAGAGATGAGCTAAAAATAAACTTTAAATATAAAAGAGCCAGAGCTTGCCAGGTTTGAAATAAAATTGTTTTTCATACCCAGATTCTCTAAAAACAATTACTAAATTAAAAATGGTTCCAGTAAAAATAAAATCCAAGGTGGGTCTATAAGATCTGTTGTTAATACCTCAGAAGGATTTAAGAGAGTGGCTCACAAAACATTTCAAACAGAGAAAAGCTCCTTTAAGGATGGTAAAGCCTGCCTGGCCACATCGTTTCTGTTAAGCAGTAAGATGTCCAAGACTCTTACGGGTATTCTCCCACAGAATTCTCAGAGGAAGCCAAGTAGACAAGGGCTTATCTTGAAGAGCTTTGCACATTTGGATTTTGTCTAATGAAGCTGATTATCAATTGATTTGTAAGAAATTCACAAGGAGTTTTAATCAGTGTGAACTGAAGGCAAGAGTAGCAATATAAATTGAAGAGAATCCCCAAACTTTTAGAGTTCAGAAGCAGGACTTTTGAAACTCACACTACTTTGTGTTGCATCAGATTGTTTATTGCCTTGCCTTGGTGAAGTATTTTCATTTATGTGTCTTAAATTTTTCATGTTTCAATCTTCAAAGAACATTTCTTATTTCTAATATTACTGAAATTTGAAGAACAAGATGTTTTCAATCCATTACTTTAGCAGGTTTTAAAGACTTCAAATAAACCGTCACTATGAATTTCAGATTGAAAAACACTAGATTTCTTTTTCTTCTCTTATAATATAGTTCCTTCCCACCCCTTTACCTACCATCCACATTCTGCCAAATGTTAATTCTTCCTTTCTATCTATTTTCTGGCTTTAGTCTGTATTTCTAAGAATGCATCAACCAGAACTACACCTAATGTTTCAGAACAGGTGTATGCTACTTTTGTCAAAGATCAGGACAATGTTGTACCCTTTGTTTACCAAAATACTTTTTTTT
>NW_007728731.1:0-2532 GCF_000696425.1 Galeopterus variegatus | reverse complement strand
GGCCGGCCCCCAAAATACTCTTTTTGATGATCATGAGATTACATTGTTTTACTAAATGTGATCAGATTGAGAGATTACTTAAATATCTTCAGCCATAAATCTCAGAACGGGGAGGTCAGAGTGTTAACTGCCTATATAAGGAACAGTTCATGAATTATGGGAAATAAAGTAGGAGGCAAATATCTTATCAAATGTGGTCAGTAGAAATAGTAAAAACTGGCAGAGGCCTGTTTGAATAGTGATGGAGAATTGTTCTATGTGTTTCCTACTATTCACTTCAGTGATGTTGAGTTTCAAGAGGTGAAGTGGAGTGGAAATACATCTGCAACACTTCCCTCTGTATTTGGCATTTTGGGACTGGAAGCTGGTGTTGCAGCAGATACATACTTGGGATGTTCTCAGACCCTGTGTGAAGCATGTCTTTCCCTGTGCAGCATGCATTTGCAGTGTCAACAGCAACTAAGTAAGCACCAGTTGATCTGCATTCCTTGTAAAACAATTTTATGGTAAGCCCAAAGACTTTAACCCTGGTGATAATTTCCAGAGTAAAATGTTCACAGGATAAAATGGAAAAACATCATCAGCTCATCTTTTTCTCTGTCATCCTTGTTTATGAAAACCTAAAAATGTGAAAGAGCTGTCCTTGTTTGTGTTTCCAAAGCTACATAGGGACATATACAGAATTCATCACTGTGAGTTAGCAATTCTATGCAACTTCTATACAAGTGGCTTTCTATTACTTGAACAACCAATAACTTTTGCTAGATTCAAAGTTATTTACTTACAAAGAAACAAACCCAATTTGCTCAAATCATTATCTCAAGATCTAATATTGAATGACGGTGGAATCTCACTTTTCACTTTTTGATTACTCCAGTTTGGCATGGTTTAACAGAATGAATGTCATTTAGATCTTCATTCCTAATTTATTGTGGCAGGGTAATTTTTTCTTATTCTTTCGTGTTTATATTCCCTAGCATTTTTTCTCACTCCAATTAGGAGACAAGAGCCAAGACTTGCTACCATGCGGAGCTGATTCTCCAGCACCAAAGAAAGACAGGCCACTGTCCTGGACCCTGGACTCCACTCTTGCCCTCATCTTTTGACTATTATGTGAGAAAAACCACAAGACAGCAGCAACAACATTTATATGGCAGAGACCCTGGAGAAGTGGGTGTGGTACAGGCTTGGTATTCTCAGATGAGACATTCACTGTTCAACTTTGACTATTATGTGAGAAAAACCACAAGACAGCAGCAACAACATTTATATGGCAGAGACCCAGGAGAAGTGGGTGTGGTACAGGCTTGGTATTCTCAGATGAGACATTCACTGTTCAATTTGAATTACTTTGACAAAACACAGGTTAAGAAAAAGGACTGCTATTGAAAGACCACATACACTTTGTCTAAGATAATTCTCAGTGAGGTGAAGGGACAACTTTTATGAACATCAATGTTCATGTAAAACTAAACGATCTAATAGAACTTCCTATTACTGAATCAGAAGGAAGTTAGGCACTCTAGACAAAGGACAAAAGATGTCGGGGATTTCTTAAGTTTGTACTTTTTCACGTTTTTTTTTTTTTTATGTCCATCTGTTTTCCTAAAATGAACATCAGTGACACACATAAATTGAAAAATATCTACGTACTTGTCTTGGGGGTCAGCTGTTGAGAATTTACCCAGTATTTAGACATTCTTAGGGGAGAAGCCCAAGGGATAGTATGAAAAAAAGACTCTGACCTCTTAAGTCAATCTGTACCATACAGGTCGTCTGATTGTACCATAATAGTAAGTTGAAACAAATGAGGTGGGTTCACTATCTCCATTTGCATTTGATGCCTGTCAAAATATAATTTTCAAGAAAATGAATAACCTGACTTCTGCAAATATAAAATTCACATGTCAAAGACTGATTGAGCTAATTACTGAGGAAACTACAGGTATAGTAAAGCTAATTGAAAAATGTACCAGACAGGCAGAAATATTTTAGTAACAGGAAAAAAAGAATACTGAAATAAGATCATTAAATTAAAATTTAGAGCTTTGGGTTTTAATCTTTTTTACCAGAAAGAAGCTATTTACATATCTACAGGCAAGACTCATTTGAAATGTTATTGGACAAAAATAATTTGAATTGCTATCAGTTTTCTACAAATTAACATTTACTATTTTAGAGTGGTAACATATCCTAATTAATAGAAAACTGTAAGTTGAAACATAGCTATATAGAGAGAATCAACCCTTAGAGAATTAAACTCTTAGATAATCAACCTTTTGCCTGTTTCCACCTTTGGAATTTTTCCTTTTAGTGTACTGATGCAATTAATTATATTTTCTCTCTAAATGGGAAATGCAGGATAATTTCTTCTGAGTTACAATTCCAATAAAGCAGTGAAATTATAATATATTGTGGTATTTATTTCATATAAAACTGTGAACCAATATTGATATATATATATATATATATTTTTTTTAATTTAAGAAGTGTGTTCAGAAGTCTTTAAATAAAATAGTTAAGGGGGGAGCA
>NW_007728730.1:249922-284115 GCF_000696425.1 Galeopterus variegatus | reverse complement strand
AAAAAAAGGTAGATTTAACATTAAGTGAGATAATGTGCATAAGATGCTTTGACACAATCCCCTATAGAGAATCCAGATGTGATAAATTAGATGGTATTACAGCCATCTTCCTTGTGTCATTGATGTCACTATCATGCAGTTGATCTTGACCCTCTCTCCAGCTGTACTACACACAGATTTCAAAATATCCTGAGTTTTCTGATTTGTTTTTTAAAAAGTGGGAATTACAACTCTCTTTTCCACTTTTATACCCTAGAGGAATTTTATACATATGAGCATAAGTGAAATAATGTATGAAAATTACTTCTAGAAAAGTAAAATAAGAAAAAGGTTCTTTTAAAAGGCCACAGGAGAGGCTTCTGGTCAAGATGGTAGAATAGACTGTCTCCAGCATCACTCTGTCCCACAAGTCAGCCAACTTACATTAAAAAGCAATGACAGCCAAGCTGGGGCTTCTAGAGCTGAGGGGAAGAGGAAGAGAGACCTGTGGAGTTTGTGAAGGCAGGAGAAGCCACAGTGAGATACCTATGGAGTTCGTGAAGGCAGGAAAAGCCCAATGAGAGAGAGAAAGGATCGCTTCCACCATTTCAAATCCTGGCCACTTCAAGACTGGAACTGGTGAGTGCACAGAGCAAGAGCTGGCAAAAGTTGCACCTGTGCCCTTCATGTGAAGTTGCTTGGAGATGGCAGGGGAGAAGAAAGCTTTGATGGCCCTCAGGCCAGCAAGACCACTAACAGGGTTCCTGTGGACCCACATAGAAGCAAAGAGCCACAACCACTGAAAAAAAGGAGCCACTCAGGGGCTGGTGAGTCATGGTAAGGGACTGGTATATGACCCATCCCATGGGAAGTGTTTGGAGTATAGGTGGTGGTAGGGGAGAAGAGCTACCAGGGGAACACTGGGGCACAGCATGGGTTGCTGATCTGCCCCCCCGGTTAGCACAAGACCAGTCAGTAGAGATTGGTCAGGAATACAGATCTTTAGAGGGTGCAGTTTGCAGAAAAGACTGGAGCTCAGACCAGAGTTTCCACACAATCCAGGTGTCTTAGACCTCAAGAGACCCAGAAGTACATATAAAGTCAACAATTAAAACCTGAGCTACACAAAAAGCTTTCCCCAGGGAATCAGCAGCAAAGCAGAAATTTAGCTCAACTACAGGGCTCAAGTGCTGGTCCCCACAGGAAGTTCCCCCATTCTAGGAGTAAGCAAAGGACAACAAATTAGTTCCAGCGCAGAGTTTAATTGGTGGGAATAGCAAATAATCTAACGCAGAACTGAAAGAAAAAACAAAATACCCACAGACCAGAGACAAAGTTTGATATTATCTAGTAAAGGTCTCACATCACCAAAGAACACCTATAAAACCTAGAAAGACCAGAAGCCCCCTGGGCTCCCAAGCCACGGAGGGGAGAGGCCTGGGGGCCTGAACCATGCCCCCTGGATACCTGCAACCAGCCCAGCAACAACCACTGAGCCACTTCAGTAAGTGCCCTAAGCTCCCAAGCCAGGGCAGTGGGGGGCTAAGGGCTTCAGCCACACCCCCCTGACATCTGCATCCAGCCCAGCAACAACTGAGCAACCACTAGAAGTCCCCTGGTCTCCCATGCAGGAATGAGTGGAGTGCTATGGGCCTCAACCATGCCCCCCCTTCCTCCTTCTCCCACCCTATTTCCTTCCCCTTTTGTCTCTCCCCCTCCCCCCAACTGCTTCATAACAACCTCTTAGAATGTAAAAATATGATAATATTAATAAATAAACTTAAAATAAATAAATAAAAGGCCACAGGAATAAGAAACTAGAAGACCTGGTTCAATATCTGCAGTTAGCCAACTCCTAGATGCCTCATATTTACAGTTAGAGCCTACACTAGATGATTTCAAATAACTCTTCCATCAATAATCGTCTTATCGATTTTGTGTCTGATCTCACAACAACCCTATAGAGTGTTATTATCTTTGTTCAAGTTATTTAATCTCTCTTTGACTCAGGTTTTTCATGTAAAAAATGTGATTAATAGTAGTGACTTCTCATGGGATTGTTAAGGATTAAATGAGGAAAAATATGTAATGTCCTTAGAATAGTGTGTGGAGTGTAGTAAGCACCCTAAGCGTTAACGATGCTGGTGGTGATGATGATGAATTTGCAGATGAGGAAGCAGAAATTTGTGAAAGTTACTTAATTTTTCTGAGGTCACACAGTAATAGAGCTGGAACTTGAATTCAAGGCTTATGCATTCCATTAAACCACATTATTTGCACACATATTTTTTAAACCTTGTTACCTGTCTGTTTTTGAAGTAACAATTGATTATCAAAGCACCTAAACAGCTAGACCCTCAGCCGCACTCTACCAGCTTTCTTGTAGGTGGTGTGACAGAAAAAGGAAGGAATAAGAAGCTGGGCTGCTCTTTGTCCCCAGGCTTCTGAATGTCCATGGGAGATATGACAATGCCTCCTTCAAAACTAAGAAGTTCCATAGGGCATCACCACTTAGGAAGGTGGAAGAGAATTTATCCTACTTTATTCCCGAGGACTATGTATGGCCATCTTATTATTTTACCCTACCTTACTTAGGTCTCCACATGTTTCTCATGTATTTGAATGAAGAGGATGAATTTCATTTTACACTGTACAGCCTATTATAGAAGTAAAATAATGGTTTAGTTTTGAAATATGTTCTTTGTTCTCCAGTTTTCCAATCTTTTCCACTAATTGTGGTTCTGCCTTGGATGAATGCATAAAAAGTAACATCTCATTCCCTTCACTGCAGTCATTCTATCAGGCTGGACCACAGCCCCAGACAATGCAAAACATTGTTTTAGCCATGTCAAAAAGACAGGTGAAATTAGAAAGTAGTTTGATTAGTTTTGTTGTTCTTGTTTGTTTTGTTTTCAAATCCAACCAGCGTTATTTCTCAGAGACTGTGTCTCTCAAAACAAAATGTCCTTGAATATCTCTACAATTCCTAGAAGTGCTGCCTTTGGCTCATATAATTATCTTCAGAGCTTTCAGTAAATTCTTTTGTAAAGGCTATGTGGTGACAAATCAATCACATTATTTTATTATCACACCATATAGTTGTAGATTTAAACTACTACTGACATAAATATGAAAAAGAAAAATTATGGAATGGACTTTTGTGGCTCAATTCAGTGACTGTACAGTGAATCTAAATTGAGGGGGGAAGTTAAATGTTAAAGAAAATTTTAAGTATTAATAATAGATTATTACCATTTCTGGATATCATTGGCAAATTTCCATTGTATCAAAATCTTTAAGAGTATTTATCTTCATATAGTCTAAGTTTACCTAGTGGAAAAGTGAAATAAAAAGTTCCATAAGAACTTTTTTAAACAAAATAATGTTCAGTTATTATACTGCTCAATTTTTATATTTTATATTGTTTTTAAATGTTATAAAACATTTTATTTTATTACCCTATAAAATGCACATGGTTATTAACTTGGTTTTCTTGATTTCTTTATTAGGATCTTTTATCAAAATGAATATTTAAAATGTTACAAAGATGTAATACTTTGCTAAATGAGACTATAAATGATTAATTTGGAAAACAAATACATTTTTATTACTTTCCTAGAATGCCTTTGTATGTTATAAAAAGGTAACTATGAAATAAGATACCTTCTATCTGCACGTATGCTATCTTTGGGCACACAGGTCCCTGCTGTAAATGAATCATTGCATTGACATTTGTCAGATGTAAGTTTAGTTTTTTGTATTTGTACTTATCTGTTTGTATACTTACACACATTTTGTATTTGTTCAAAAGACTTTAGTTTTTTTCCTGTGTGGATAAATTGATTTATGGTAAAAATAAATAAATAAATAAGAATAGAGAGAAAAATAGAGTCAGAAAAATGGAGCTGAATTTCTGAAATTTTAGTAGTAGGAAAGAATTTATAATTTTCGCTGCTAACAATTTGGCTCAAGGGGATTGATTTAATAAAGCCACATGTTGGGGTGAAAAGAGCAGAAGTCAAAAGGCCTGGGCTTAAGTCCTTTGCTCTGCTGCCAGTCTCTCTGAAGGACCTCAGACAAATCACTGGACCTCTGTGGGCTTCTGTTTCCTCATCTGTAAAATAAGAGGTTTGAAGGCATAGTTGCTAAAAAGCCTTCCAACTATAAAATTTCATGATTCAAATTCTGCATGTACTGATTCAGAACTTCTTTTTTCTCTATTATTTGCATGCAGACTATGTAAATAGCTGTAGATATTGAACCTCCAGACTTTGTATTACTCAGCTCAGGCTGCCATAACAAAATACCATAGACTGGGTGGCTTAAAAAACAGAAATTTATTTTCTCACACTACTGTAGGCTGAGAATTCCAAGATCAAGGTGCTGGCCAATTCAAGTTCCTGGTGAGGGCCCTTTCCCTGGCTTGTAGACAGCCACCTTCCCACTGTTTCCTCACATGGGCTTTCCTTAGTGTGTGCATATAAAGAAAGATCTCTCTCTCTTCTTGTAAGGCCACCAGTCCTATCAAATTAGGACCCCACTCTTATGAATTTATTTAACTTTACCTCCTTAATGTTCTGTCTCCAAGTACAGTCATACTGGGGGTTAGTGCATATAGATTTGTGGGGGACTCAAATCAGTCCATAGCAGTTGCCCTGGATATTATACTCTAGGCTCTCTCTCTTCATTCCAGGTATTGTATAATTACTACCCTCTTCTTTAAGTTAAGATGGAAAAAAATCTAGAATTTCATGAGCTTCCAAAATCAAAGAAATCATAAATATAGTATCAATAAATGTGTAAAAGAAATAGAAGTGGGGCCCTGCGGCACCAGTGCGTGACCAAGCAGCTAGGCCTCGCCGCCACCAGACCCCACCCCCAGCCCAGCAGACGAGAGGTGCCCCACCAGAGAGGCCTGAGATCCATGGAGGCCACGCACCCCAGGGCGCCAGCACGTAACCAAGCAGGTAGGCTTTACCACTGCCGGACCCAATCCTCAGCCCGGCCAAGTGCATGCTGACCAGAGAGGTGCACCCTTGGAGAGGCCTGAGTCCCATGGAGACCACGCACCCTGTGGCACCAGTGCATGACTTAACAGGAAGGCCTTGCTGCCGCTGGACCCCAAACCCAGCCCAGCTGAGTGTGTGCCAACCAGAGAGGCCCTCCCTGGAGAGGCCAAAGACCCAAGGCGACCACGTGCCCGAGGTGCCAGCAGGCTACCAAGCAGACATTGAGGCAGCTGTGCCAAATTGGCAGCCCCAGCAGGATCCTAGCCAGACAATTGTGTCGAACCAGTGGACCGTGAAATCCCTTGCCACAATAACTAAACATCAAAGGAAAGATACCAGAAATATGAAAAATCAAGAAAGTACACCACCAAAGAGTAATAACTCTCAAGCTCTAGATCCTGTAGAACAAGAAGCCCTTGAAATGTCTGACAAGGAATTTCAAGTGATAATTCTAAGGAAACTAAATGAGATACAAGAAAGCTCAGCTAGGCAACACGATGAAATGAGGAAAAGTATACAGGACCTGACAGAAGAATTGTGCAAGAAAAACAATGCCCTGAAAAAGAATGTAGCAGAGCTTGCCGAGCTGAAGAATTCATTCAACGAAATAAAAAACACAACAGAGAGTTTAACCAGCAGGCTTGCAGAAGCAGAAGAGAGAACTTCTGACCTTGAATATGGGCTGTTTGAAATAACACAGGCAGACCAAAAAAAAAGAAAAAAGAATTAAAAACATTGAAGAAATCTAAGAGAGATATCAGACAACATTAAGCGCTCAAATATACAAGTCATGGGTATTCCAGAATGGGAGGAAAAAGGAGATTGCAATGAAAACATATTAAACAAAATAGTGGCAGAAAATTTCCCAGATATAGGAAAAGACACAGATCTTCAGATTCAGGAAGCTCAAAGATCCCCAACTGTATTCAACCCAAAAAGGTCTTCTCCAAGACATGTTATAGACAAAACTCAAAGAGAGAGTCTTAAAAGCTGCAAGAGAGAAGCATAAAATCACCTATAAGGGAGCCCCAATCAGACTAACAGCAGACTTTTCATCACAAACCTAAAATCCAGAAAGGAATCGGATGATATATTGAAAATACTAAAACGCAGAGATTGCCAGCCAATAATACTCTACCCACAAGGCTATCCTTCCGAAATGAAAGGCAAATAGTATATTTCTCAGACAAACAAAATCTGTGGAAGTTCACTACCACACAAACACCCTTACGAGAAATTCTGAAGGGAGTACTGGGTTTGGTACCTGAAAAATAACTACCACTGCCATAAAAACCCAAGAAAATCCAAACCCATTAGTAAAATAAAAATGCCAACAATGAAGAGAAGAAAATAAAAGTTTGTCTACAACCCAAGAAACCAACAAAGACAAAAGACAAACAGTAAATCAGAATCAAAAAATTTATTGAAACTAATGAAAACAATGATACATCATACCAAAACCTGTGGGATACTGCAAAAGCAGTACTAAGGGGGAAATTTATAGCATTAAATGCTTACTTCAGAAGAATGGAAAGATGGCAAGTGAACAACATAATACTTCACCTTAAAGAAGTAGAAAAACAAGAACAACCCAAACCCAAAGTTAGCAGATGCGAAGAAATCATTAAGATCAGAGCAGAACTTAATGAAATTGAAACCCAAAAAATGATACAAAAGATCAATGAATCAAAAAGTTGGTTTTTTGAAAAGATAAATAAAAATGACAAACCATTAGCATGGCTAACTAAAAAAAGAAGATTGCAGACCCAAAACAAAAAGTAGAAATGAAAAAGGTGATATTAAAACTGATACCTCTGAAATACAAAGAATAATTAGAGACTATTATAAAAAACTATGTGCCAACAAATTTGAAAATCTGGAGGAAATGGTTAAATTTCTGGACACACACAAACTACCAAAACTGAGCCAAGACAATGTAGAAAATCTGAACAGACCAATAACAATAAAAGAGATTGAAACTGTTATCAGAAGGCTCCCAACAAAGAAAAGCCCAAGACCAGATGGATTCACAGCAGAATTGACACCAATTCTCTACAAACTGTTCCAAAAGATTGAAACAGAGGCAATTCTCCCAAACTCATTCTATGAAGCAAACATCACCCTGATACNAACAAAGAAAAGCCCAAGACCAGATGGATTCACAGCAGAATTGACACCAATTCTCTACAAACTGTTCCAAAAGATTGAAACAGAGGCAATTCTCCCAAACTCATTCTATGAAGCAAACATCACCCTGATACCACAACCAGGTAAAGATACAACTAAAAAAGAAAACTACAGGGCAATATCCTTGATGAATATAGACACAAAAATCCTCAATTAAATACTAGCTAACAGAATGCAGCAACACATACGCAAAATTATCCACCATGATCCAAGTGGGCTTCATCCCAGGGATGCAAGGTTGTTTCAACATATGCAAATCAATAAATGTGATAAACTATATCAATAAAGTCAAACACAAGGACCATATGATCATCTCTATAGATGCTGAAAAAGCAATTGATAAAATTCAACACTCGTTCATGATAAAGACTCTCTACAAGTTAGGTATAGATGGAAAGTATCTTAACATAATTAAAGCCATATACGATAAACCCACTGCCAATATCATCCTGTTTAAGAACAGGAACTAGACAAGGATGCCCACTCTCACCACTCCTATTCAACATAGTGTTGGAAGTACTAGCAAGAGCAGTCAGAGAAGAGAAGGAAATTAAGGGCATCCAGATTGGAAAAGATGAAGTCAAACTGTCCCTGTTTGTAGATGACATGATCCTATATATCAAACAGCCTAAAGCCTCTACAAAAAAACTCTTGGAGTTGATAAATGATTTCAGCAAAGTAGCAGGATACAAAATTGACACACAAAAATCAGTAGCATTTCTATTCTCCAATAGCGAACATGCAGAAAGAGAAATCAAAAAAGCTTGCCCGTTACAGTAGCCACCAAAAAAATAAAATACTTAGGAATAGAGTTAACCAAGGATGTGAAAAATCTCTATAGTGATAACTACAAACCACTGCTGAGAGAAATTAAAGAGGACACAAGAAAATGAAAAGATATCCCATGCTCTTGGATTGGAAGAATCAACATTGTGAAAATGTCCTTACTACCCAAAGTGGTACACAAATTCAATGCAATCCCCATCAAAATTCCAATGACATTTTTGTCAGAAATGGAAAAAACCATCCAGATATTTAAATGGAATAACAAAAGACCACACATAGCCAAAGCAATTCTGAGCAAAAAATAAAATAAAATAAAGCTGGAGGCATAACACTACCTGACTTTAAACTATACTACAAAGCTATAATAACCAAAACAGCATGATACTGGCATAAAAACAGACACACTGATCAGTGTAATAGAATAGAGAATCCAGAAATCAACCTGCACACCTATAGCCATCTGATCTTTGACAAAGTCACCCAAGCCTATACAATGGGGAAGAGACTGCCTCTTCAGCAAATGGTGCTGGGATAACTGGATATCCATATGCAGGAGAATGAAACTAGACCCATACCTCTCACCATATACTAAAATCAACTCAAAATGGATTAAAGAATTTAATATACACCCTGAAACAATAAAACTTCTTAAAGAAAACATAGGATAAACACTTCAGGAAGTAGGACTGGGCACAGACTTCATGAATATGACCCCAAAAGCATGGGCAACCAAAGGAAAAGTAAGCAAATGGGATTATATAAACTAAAAACTTCTCTACAGCAAAAGAAATAGTTGACAGAGTTAAAAGACAACCAGTAGAGTGTGAGAAAATATTTGCAAAATAAACATCTGAGAAAGGATTAATATCCAGAATATACAAGGAACTGAAACAAGTTTACAAGAAAAAACAGGTAACCCAATTAAAAAGTGGGCAAAAGAGCTAAATTAGCATTTCTCAAAGGAAGATAAACAAATGGCCAACACACATGAAAAAATGCTCATCACTCAGCATTCGAGAAATGGAAATCAAAACCACACTGAGATACCATCTCACCCCATTTAGGATGGCTAATATCAAAAAGACTGAATGATAAATGCTGGCGTGGTTGCAGAGAAAAAGGAACTCCTGTACATTGTTGGTGAGACTGCAAAATGGTGCAACCCCTATGGAAAATGGTATGGAGGTTCCTCAAACAATTGCAGATAGATCTACCACATGACCTAGCTATCCCACTGCTGGGAATATACCCAGAGGAATGGAAATCATCAAGTCAAAGGTATACCTGTTCTCCAGTGTTCACTGCACCACTCTTTACAATAGCTAAGAGTTGGAACCAGCCCAAATGTCCACGATCAGATGAGTGGATACGGAAAATGTGGTATATCTACACAATGGAATACTACTCAGCTATAAAAAAGAATGAAATGCTGCCATTTGCAACAACATGGATGGCCCCAGAGAGAATTATATTAAGTGAAACGAGTCAGGCACAGAAAGAAATATCACATGTTCTCACTTATTTGTGGAAGCTAAAAATTAATAAATAAATACATAAATAAACTGGTGGGGGGAGGGAAGAAGACACAACAATCAGAATTCCTTGAAGTTGATATGACAAGCAAACAGAAAGGACATTGTTGGAAGGGAGGTGGGAGAGGGAGGATTGAGGGAGGTTTCGGTAATGGGCCACAATAATCAACCATATTGTATATTGACAAAATAAAATAAAATTTAAAAAATTTTAAAAAAAGAAATAGAAGTGAATATTGCATTTTGATGTAACCTTTTCTAACATTTTTTTATGGACACTTTGTAACTTACAGAAGAGTTGACAGAAGTTTACAGTGAACACCCACATACCCACCACCTGTATCCATGGTTAACATTTTATTTTTCTTGTTTTGTCACGAATCAACCATATTTTTTTTCCTGACCTGAACCTTTTTGTTTTGTTTTGTTTTGTTTTGTTGGGGGGGGGGGTTGTTTTTTAATTTTTATTGAATCAAAATTGATTATACATATTTTTGGGTTTCAACATTGAGATATGTTGATCAAATCAATATTACTAGCATATGTATTGTTACAAATTGTAATTATTCTTTATGCCCCTTGTCCAATCCCTCCCCCTCCCTCCTCTAATCACACTAGATTTCTCCTCTCCCTCTGAAAGAATAATGGTTACTCACTTGATTTGCTGCCCAAACAATCTGTCTAATGCTGAGAGGTGTGATCACATCCCCCAATACTATCGTACAGCAGATGTCTCTTCCATCACTATGAAACGGGCTCTGTGGAGACAGACATCCTCCTCCTTTCTTTATCTCTGCTGGTGACTTTCCTTATGTCAATTCACTCCAGTGTCTGGCGGACTATCTGCATGGTGGTTGTGGCATCTAGCTGCCTTTGTGGGAGCCATGGTTATCGTGGTGGCTGTGGTGGGCCACCCACATGGTGGAGATGTTTTTGGCCTGCTCCGTGGTGCTGGCAGTATGCCTGGTTATGGCGAGTGTCCAATCCCTGGTTCCATGCCCTGGGTTCCTGAGTGGGTCCCAAGGTACTGGCGAGGTGTGCCTGGTTGTGGGAGGGTGTTCTGGTCCCCTTCTCCATGCCCCAGATCCCCAGGCGGGCCCTGAGGTGCTGGCGAGGAGTGCCTGGTTATGGGAGGGGGGGTCCGGTCCACAGCTCCATACCCCAGGTCCCCAGGTGGGCCCCAAGATGCTGGCATGGGGTGCCTGGTTGTGGGAGGTGGTCCGGTCCCCTTCTCCATACCCCGGGTCTCTGGGTGGGCCACAGGCGCTATTGCAGTATGCCTGTGAACCTTTTTATTAAATCGTGGTGAAATATACATAACAAAATTTTCCAGTGTAACCATTTTTAAGTGTACAATTCAGTGGTATTAAGTGCCTTCACAGTGTCACACAGCCACCACCACTATCCATTTCCAGAATTTTTCCGCATCCCAAACAGAAACTCTGTACTCATCATTCTCCACTCCCACCGGTCACTGGAAACTTCCATTCTACTTTCTGTCTCTATGAATGTGCCTATTCTAGGTACCTCATATAAATGGGATTATATATGTGACCTTTTGTGTCTGGCTTATTTTAGTTAGCATAATATTTTCAAGGTTCATCCATGTTGTAACATGTGTTAGAATTTTATTCCCTTTTCAGGTCAAATCATATTTTATTGTGCGTATAGACCACATTTTGTTTATCCTTTTGTCTATTGATTGACATTTGGCTTGTTTCTGTCTTTTGTCTATTGTGAATAATGCTGCTATGGATATTGATGTACAAGTATCTGTTTGAGTTCCTGCTTTCAATTCTTTCGGGCATATACCTAGAAGTAGAATTTCTAGATCATATGGTCATTCTGTTTTAACTTTTCAAGGAACCACAAACTTTTCCTTAGCAGCTGCACCACCAGCAATGCACAAGGGTTCTAATTTCCCCACATACTCACCAATGGACTGAAACATTTTTAAGCCAGGGATTCATACACATACACAGGGTCTTCATCATGATATTCTATTTATTAAAACTCCCATTGGTTTAGAGAAAAAAGTTCTCAGTCCTTAGGATGAACTCAAATAAAATGTCTCCAAGAAAAGCCTCTTTTATAATTCATGATAGGAGATAGGAAACTTACTAACAAATGGCACCTTATTTTGGAAAGAGTTTAGATTATGTTAAAAGTTAAGAATAAATACTTGGGCCGGCCCCGTGGCTCACTGGGGAGAGTGCAGTGCTGGTAGCGTGGAGGCCGTGGGTTCAGATCCTATATAGGGATGGCCGGTGCACTCACTGGCTGAGTGTGATGTGGACCACACTGTGCTGAGGGTTGCGGTCCTCTTACCAGTCAGAAAATAGATAAATAAGTAAATAAATACATCTTCTCATCATGAGCATCACATTTGGGTGAATTTAATCTAGCCATAAATGCTTTTAAATCAACTTTGCCTCAAAACAGTGTCAAAATTGGTGATGCACCACTTTTTATAAAACAATTTCAAACGAAACCTTGTTGTAACACTGCTACAGTTTTTTTACTTTATCAATACTTAGGATCACATCTAAGTGTTTACAACACATGAAATATTTAGAATGTGTTAGAAGTATAAGTAGACTTAAAAGCAAAATACCTGGAAAACAGCAGGTAGGGTTCTGTGTTCTACACATATTAGTTAGCATTCAGTGCTGAAAGGATTCTTTGAGTGTCATAATAGCTTGAGTGCCTGACCATGTGAAGGAACAGCATATGATTATCATAACTTTTTTTTCAATTCCCTTTAGACATGCTACAGAGATTTACAAACAAGATCAGGTTCCAAGGTGGAAATTACATCAAGCTTATTCAAAGAACCTTTGGAAATCAGTGAGGAAGAAACACCAAGAGCCCAGTACAAAACTAGCAAAGAACAAAAATAGGCAGTTCACGTAAGAGTACGAATAGCAGACATCACTGATAGTGGAATTCTATAAAAACAATGATAAACCCATGTCTACATTAAAATGACCAAAAAAAGTTCAATATAATGTTTGATGCTGCAGAAGTTTGCATGAGAAATGCAATCTCAGGGGCAGTTAGAAAAATGTATAGAGAGAGAAAGAGGGAGAGAGACACACACACACATGTAACTATCTCTAACCTTTATTTAACCTTCCTGAAGAAGTAAATGTGAGTGCATAATTTTCATTTAAGGGTATTTAGTGCAATACACTTATGTCAGTTAAAATTTGGAAACAATCTACTTACCAAGGAGACAGCTGAATAACTTGTGATATATCCATGCCCTGAAATACTATGTAGTAATTGCAGTAACATTTTTAAAAATGTTTAGTGGCCTTGGTAAATGCTCAGCATATTATAATGGGTAAAGAAGGTGGCATTGTTTTACATTATTATTTCTATAGATATTAAGACAAATATATAGAAGTAGACTAGAAAGAACTGTCAAATTCTTTTTTAAAAATTTTCTTCAGTGTTATTGAGATATAAACTGCCCCATCATTTTTTTATGCATTTCAGAGTAAGTTGTAGATGTCAGTACAAGGGTACTTCAAAAAGTTCACAGAAGGATTCGTTGACCTTTTTTTTTTTTTTTTCCTCTTTTTTTTGGGTGGCTGGCCAGTACAGGAATCAAACTCTGGACCTTGGTGTTATGAGCACCATGCTCTAAAAAACTGAGCTAACCAGCCAGCCAATCATATTATCTAATTCCATTTTTCCACATACTTTTTGAAGTACCCTCGTACTTGAGCACACATTATCAACTAAAGTTCAATATTTTTTTAATATAAAATATTCATACATTGAACAGAAATCTTAAGTTTACTGTTTTGATGAAATTCTTTGATCACCATTTTAAATCTTATGTTCTATATACATGTTAGTTGAAAGAGCTGTGTTGAGAAGAAAGGGCTACTATTCTATCATAGAAGCTGTTTATAACTTATACAAGTTGTTGAAAACACCATTTTTTGCCAAATCAAAGTTAAATCGCTAAAAAGGACAGATGGGAAGTGGATGGATGAAGAGAAATGTTGAAATTGTTTTAAAAAAATTGTCAGGTGATTGGAAAAAGACTGGTTATAGGCATTTGGGTATTTCACACATAATTGCTTATATAATTTGTTTCTGCTTTTGCTGTGTAAATTTGGAGGCAGGGAAATGAAGAAGAGATGTTGTTTCTCATCTCCGCTATTCTCCCTAGAAATTCTTTCTCATCTAAATGGAGAGAAAGTCCTGTTTTCTTGTCACAAGGTTGACACCTTTTTAAAGATTATTAGGCGAGTGAGGATATAAGTGAAAATGAATAAATAACTATCCATAGTAGTCAGAAGGTGCTTTCTAGGTATTTCCTAACCATGGTTATGATATAATTATGATATACCTTCTGATGGATTATAGCACTGTGTTCTCGAAAAGTCTTAGAGCTAAGAATTCAGGCAGGTTAGAAAAGGACTTTCTCATTCATGGGTATACATAATTGGTTTAGTTTTCTTTGCATTTAGATAGAAAAGTAGACACACTCACACACACACACACACTAAAGTTGTCTGAGCATATTAGGAGTATTTGTCAACATGCCTCTTCTGCTAGTTCCTAGATTAGTTGTAGATTTCTCAGAACAACTGCAATATAAAATGTCTGAATCTTTAGTTTTTAGTTGCTTTTAGTGATTTATATCTCAGCTCTTTGTTCACAGCTTAGAATTCACCACTGCCTCAGTGAGTCACCCAGCACTTAACATCATCCATGGCTATTTTTCTCCAAAGTTCCTTAAAGTAAACCTCTGAGCACTGGAAGAAGTTGTGTGGAAGAGAGTAGGGAAAGAAGGACTTTTTTGGTATTGCCAGCCATTGGGGTGTGATAATGCTATTTATTTCAAGAAGGCAGTCTTGAAAGAAAGGGAAAAAACAACAACAAAAAAAGACAAACCAGCCTATTCTCAGTGTTGAGAATTGCTTACTTTCGATGTTTGGACAAGAGCTCCCACTGCTAAAGATGTTCTGCTTTTTGAAACACTGCTTCTGCTATCCCATGCAGGTGCAAAGTTTCATCAACACTCCTATCCTACTGCTACTGGTCCCACACTGTGGAAATGGGTAATAGAAATATTAGTGAGATTTGGCTGTTTTATTCAGAGAAATCCAGAGTGACAAAGGGGAACCAGAATCACAGTAGGTCCACCCTCTGGGACAGTATAGATACTGATGGACTTGTCAGCACAGAAGCCTGGCCTGGAGGCAAAGCATGGGGTTCAAGGATTGCAGTAGCTGGTCTGCAGTTCTGACTTCAGCCAAGAAATAGCACTGGTAATCCAAAATGAGATTACAAGGAATCTATCCCATCATGAGATCAGGGCAAACATCAGAAAATACAGGAAGTGGTTTCTGTGATGAACTCTAAGGACACAGGCAGTGCTAAAGAGCTTCAAAGAGGGGGAGACAGGCAGGAGTCGATAGGCATGGGAACACCCAGGGGCAGAAATGGCACCTTCAAGAATTCCAGCAGAGTCCTAGAGGGAATGATGGAGTGGCATGAGTGGCCCAGCAGCTGAACAGAGTCAGTGGCATGACAAAATGGACATGGCAGGGTCTAAACAGAGAAAGCTATCTACTCACAGATTACTGCCTTGTCACCCTGCTAGACAGAAGCAGTGTGAGACTTAACCACATCCAGTCAGGCAGGTGGTGACATCACCCTAAAAGGCTGAAATGGATGGTTCCATCCTAGAAATTTTCCTTAAAAAGCATAATTATTGGGGCAAGAAAATCTGTTTTGAACTTGGTTTTTAGGTCTTACTTTACGTTTTCCTGGGGTTTAGTTCTGTTTGCTTCCAGCTTGGTCTAAATACCTACTTCAAAGCAAACATTCTAACAAGAACTTGTTAAAAGGAAGGGAAACCAGCTCCTGTGGCTTCTTGTACACCAGCTATAGAGGCATTCACAGAACCACGTTTGTGAGTTGAGTGTAAATGAATCCGAAACCTACAAATTAGATTTCCCTTGAAATACACATGGGTTTAAAACCTTAAAGGGAAAAGAACTTGGCAAATCAAATCTGACCATATTCAGTAAAACCTCACTAATTTGCACTAATGACCAAGAGACCCATTGAGAATTACTGAATTATTGTGAGTGCGTTAGCATAGAAAAAAATACCAAAATGGGGGTGGGGAGGTGGGGATGGAGGGGTGAAGAGAGAGAGGGAGAAGGAAAATCAAAGTTCCATCATCAAACAAACATACTTTATGGTACAATGAAGAATGTATTTGAATGGTTACTGGAATGAAACTCAATAGCTTAATGAGTGCCTTTCTGTGGTATGCCTGCCTGCTGGGGAGGCAGCCATGTCATACGCCTGCCTAAGCCAGCAGCTAATGTGCACTTAGGTAAAGAAGCCTTTGCTTTGTTGAAAGTTGAGGGGTTGTGGTTTTTGCAGGGGTGTGAACAAGAGAGATTCTACTATATGTCATGCACCTTTATTATGGATTTGTACATGGAGGCTGTGAGTGGAAATTAGCATTGGAGATGGGATTGCTTATTACCACTTAAAAAAAGTGAAAACTTGCTAGGAAGAGATAGCAAGAGAGGTCAGAATTGTGACTAGCTGAATCCTCCTTAGATGTTAGTGAATCATACCTCCAGTAGAAGATATGTAATTTACAGTGTTCTGAATTAAAGACTGAATATTAGGTAGCTGTTTATTGTGACATGAATTTTATTAAAAATAAAAGTTGCTTCTTACTTTATAAGCAACTGTCTGAAAAGTTCTTTGAAGATTTAACTATTTATGGTCCAAATTTCAGTAATCATAATGGCTGTTTTTAATTTATTTCATTTCAGAAATAGAATACTTTTTTCTAATTGTTACTATTTTAACATGTGCAGTTAAAAGTCAGTGATGCTTCCTTTCATTTCCCTTTTCATAATATTTGAGAATATGTAGGGTTTGGATGTTCTTTATAACTGTGTAATGTGTCTAGTTAACTAAATTCTTCTGACTTAAGAACAGCCCCTGGTAATGATTTGTGTTTGTATTGATTTCATTTGCTCCTTCAGACTTGCCTTACTGCAAGCTAATGTTTTACCAGCCGAAGAATAATTTAGAACTTCCACTCAAGCAGCCGTTGAAGACTGGGGAGAGTAATAAATATGTGTAGCCAGAGCTTTCTCTGGGACATAAGTTGATACAAATGGTTTCAGGTCTTGTGGTGTGGCCTAGACCAGAAAAGGAGTTGTCACACCAGCTGGTACAGAAAAAGAACAAACCTCATTTGACACACATTTCTGCTTTCATAATTTTAATCTTTTCTTTAAACAATAAAACATGATTCATGCACACCTTTTGTGCCATCTGCTCTTCAAGTCTGGGAATGAGGAAGTAAGGAAATTTGAGGGGTTTGTTTATTAGCATCCCCATAGGAACCATATAAAAGTTGTTCACTCTTCCCAAGCCCCTAGTTTTGTCCCTATGACTCTCAGACTGGCAATCTGCTTTGCTTAGAATAATAAAAATTAAAAAAAAAAAAATCCATGGCCAATTTAGGTTTTCTAAATTATTTTCTTCTTCACCTCAAAATTTCTGTAGTTTAATTCGTTTTTCTCTCTCAGACCTTTTTCTGAGGAAGAAGTACTCATTATTTTGTCAAGCAGCTCTCCTGAATTCTCCTCCCTCACTGCATTCTCTCTCACTCTGCTCTCTGCCACCTCCCCATATATGAACAGACTCAGATCTCCCCCATCTTAAGTCCTGTCCTTGACAGTTCAGATTGCAGAACTCCTTAGAAGGTTGGAGAACATTCAACATAATATGTGCGATGTACTCCACGTCTCTACCTCTAAGACCCTATGTGATCTTGCCCATGACAACCTTCCTTAACTCATCTCTCACTACGCACTCTCTTGCTCACTGTGCTGCAGCCACACTGGCCTTTATCCTGTGCCTCAAATACTCCACTTATGCTCCTACTTCAGGGTCTATCCACTTGCATTTCTCCCTACCTAGACTGCTCTTCTGTCATGTATCTGCATGGCTTATTCCCTCATTTACTATAAGTCTCTCTGATCAAATATTACCTTTACGGACAGGACTTTCTGACCCCTTACATAAAATAGTAACTCCACCCACTCTCCAGGACTTCCCATTGCCCCTTCCCAGCATTTCTTTTTCCCATAGCATTTGTTACACCCTACCCTACTGTGTATTTGTTCATTTGTTGTATATTTCTCACACTATAACATTTTGCATGAGGGCATAGACTTTGCCAGTTTTGCTCACAGGTACATTCCCTGTACCTAGTAGAGTGACTGGTAAATATTCAGTGAATGACTGGATGAAAGATAATATTGAGAGAGATATATGTTCTATAAATATACATTGACTTTCTCTGGTTAACTTTATTATTTTGTTATGTTTTAAAGAATATTTTTTCTGTTTCTTCAAGGGGAGGGGTTTTTTTTTGTCTTTTTGTCTTTTTTCGTGACCGGCAATGGATCGCAACCCTCAGTGTCGCGCCCGTACCGGACCGGGACCGGCAATGGGATCGCAACCCTCGGTGTTGCCCCCGCTCCTCGCTCAGCCAGTGAGCGGCCGGTCTGTATGTGGGATCCGAACCCTCGGCGGGAGCGTCTCCACGCTTCCCAAGCGGCGCACTGTAGCAGTGCGCCACCGGGCCGGCCCTCAAGGGGAGTTTTTATAACAGTTTTTAAGTGAAGTGTTGTACTCTCTGACTAAACCCTCCTATTGCTTCATAATAAACAGATATCATATCATACAGTCAGACCTTTTGAGATCATTTCTTAATTTAGCTTGGAATTAAGATGTTCACTTAAGGGAATAAGCCTTCAAAGAGATAAACTATGTTTCATCAATGGCTTTTTCAGAATTTTTGAAATTAAATTTTTGTTCAAGTTCAAGGTTTTAAAAATTTTTTAATATCTTTAAGTAAGTCTTTATTGAACTTTTAGGCACTAATATTTTAACAAATATTAAAGCAAAAGACCTTGCCCGTAAGACAAGTACAGCCCAGATGAAAGCACCAGTAGAGAATTATATCATGTCTTTATGATGTGTAATAACTGTGATAATCCTTTACAGGTTGAAATGGGAGCAAGCAGAGGATACTTTACCTGGTTCTGGGGTTCAGAGAAGGCTTTTTAGCGAAAGGATTGCCTGAGCTGAAATTTGAAGGATAGGAAGAGTTTAGCCAAGAAGATAGGGGGCAGATACATAGGGAACATAAGCAAAAGTAGAGTTCCAAGGAGGTGTGAAACAGCACTGCATGGTCAGGAAATTTACCAACATTTTGAAATTATTAAAGCCTGATGTATGTGGTGAGGAATGGCTGGAGATGAGAGAAAAGGAGAGATGGGGGCTGAGGCATGAAGAATATTGTATATAGGAGTTTGGGCTTCATCCTTAATGGGTTGTCCTTGTAGGACTTTTAAGCTGGGATGTGAACATCAGAGTTAGAAGGAATATTACAGTACTTATAGTACTTTCAGCTTTTCAATGGTTTGGAAACTTTAGCCACATAACTTTTCCTTCAGACAAGATCTACATATTAGCTTAATCCAAAAGTCAGATCAAGGTGGAACTGCCCAGTTGAGGTTGGGGTGAAAAACGCAACTTCCGAGCTTGACCTGCCCCTCGCTTTTCTCCTAACCCCTTTTGTCAACTCCTAGCGCACCTCACAGAACTTCCAGAGCTCTTCTCAGTACACTTTTTTTTTTTTTTCGAACTGGTAAGGGGATCGCAACCCTAGGCACTGTGTGGTCTGCACCATGCTCAGCCAGCGAGCGCACTGGCCATCCCTATATAGGATCTGAACCCACGGCCTCCACACTACCAGCACTGCGCTCTCCCAAGTGAGTACAGGGCTGGCCCTCTCAGTATACTTTTAAAAAGCAACTCTTCCACATTAGAAAACTATGATTCAGAAAGTTAGGATATCTGAATGAATTAATGGCAGAGCTCAGAATAGAAGCAGGTCTCTTGATTGCTAATTTAATGCTTTTTCAGTATAATGTGCTATCACTGGAGAACAAATTTACTATTTTTTAAAAATACCCTACTCCTATGATGCAGGTGCAATAAATGAAATAAAGAAAAAAAATTGCCTAAGTTAAAGTACATTTTCTACATTGAGCATATGCTTACTGATCTTTATGTGGGCTTTTTAAAAATATATATTAAAATTGGATTGTAGTTCATATAGTTCCATTTGCTTTTTCATGATAGCAGAGACAGTACCAACTTATCCCTCAACTTGAGTTTTTAGGAATTAGTTACGGGGAGTTTTCTGTTAAGTCCTCTTGTTGTTACTGAAATCTCTTCTCATTAAGTCTTGATAGTGCCTGTGTTTACTGACTTTTTTTAAGTAGTATGTCATGGCTGAATCCTGTTATAATGGTAAAAGCAGTGGAATAGGAGTCAGGAGACCTTGTTCTACTCCCAATCCAGCCATTAACTGGCTGAATAACATTTGGAAAAGTCACTCAAACTCAACTGTACAATGAGAAGGTTGAACTAAATTACCTGTAAGACCCATTTCAGCTCCTACAGCCTGTGATTCTAATTACAGAGTGTGTTGTGTTTTATCTGTGAGGGTAATGACATTTTATAGATTACTATAAGCTCTCATTTTTGGTGGTCCTAATGACTCAGAATAGTTGGGTGCAACAAGCAGTTGGTTGTGAATATCCCTGAGGAGATGCAGAAGATATATGCTAATGAGATGTGTTCATTTATTTTTCAACTCTACTCCCAATCCGGGAATTTGAGTGGCTTTGCTGCAGTTTTGGTAATACATTCCCCATGACCTGACCAGTGGACAGACAGCTCAGTCTTGGACAACCCACTTAGAGGATAGGAGGATGTTTATGAAGAACTCTGCTTGTCTCAGTGGGAGTCATGGTATATAAACTCTTTTAGAACCCTCAGAATTATAGAAGTCCTTTATAATACTTTTCTAGACTCCCCAGTCTATATTTGATTCTCCAGTCTCATTTTTCTGCAGAAGCCTTTCCTCAATGTACTATTTAAAGACTTTCAACTCAAGCCCTATTATTTTAAGAATACGTGTGATATAACAAACAATGGCATTATTATATTGTAAGGACAAGAAATAGGGGTTAAGTTATAAAGCAGAACATTTTTATTTACACAGCAGTGTTTTAATAACCAGCAAAATTTTGGAAGAGAACTAGAAAAATAGTTAAAAGATAAATGGACTTATGTTTCAATGTTATGATTTTTCACATACACTAAAGTTCATTTTTACTTTTTTAAATCCTTGAATTTCAGACAGGACCCTAGGAGATTTGTTGGCATCCTTTGGTCAACACATTTGTCAGGGTATTTTCTTTTTTCAGTGTCTTTCTATGGCTCTATTAAGCAATAACCTCATTAGCAACACATTCTGAGTGGTATAGTATGATAGCTTTACTACAAAGGGGTTCTGTATTTCAGTTGCCAGGATATAACACTCTTATGACAGGGGAGAAAAAGAAAACTTGCTATGAAGGGGAAGCTTAGACATTATTTACTCTAAATATTGGAGCTTTCCATTTGAAAGTTTACAGAGGCCGAAGAATTGTTGAATTTGGAGATTTCAAAATAAAACTGTCCAGCAAACTCTAAAAAATGTTTCCACCTTAAAAACAAGTTCTGTTCCCTTCCGTGAGCATTCGCCTTACACGGCTTTGGATTAGTCTATAAGTTATTTTCGTCACAAATACCTTTCACTAAGAGACATAGTATCACTCTCTCCTGGAGTGAAACAAATAAAACATTCTGGTTCAGGGCTAGGCAGTTTGAGAACAGACTGTCAGTTGTGTTGAGTTAGGTAGACTCTTTCTACCTGTTTATATCAAGTCTATTTTTTGGGCTACATCAGGTTAGAGTAATGTAGACTCTGAAAGGCTCAATCCATATTAACCCTGGCAGTATTCCAGAAGTGCTGGGAACTGGCAGATTTAAATTATTTTCAACTCCAAATTCTTTTTTTATTTGCCCTTTGGCTTTATGTCATCCTATATGAGTTTAAAGGTATGGGAAAATATGTTGTTATTGATTTTACCTCTTTTGAGACCTTTGACTTGGTCTACACAAGTAGAATGTATTACAACTAATGTCATTGTACAGAGAAGGGTTATATGTAGCAAAAATATCATTAAATCTCTGACAGCCATAGAAACAAGGCTTTGTTGCCAGTTTAAAAAAAAAAATCTGTGCATAAATGCCTTCATGGTACCTATCCGGGTATCTGTTACTGTCTAGCATGACAATGTATAGGAATGTGCTGCTTTTTCCAGTTATGGGTAGGCGTACAGATAGGACACAGGAGTGAAGACTAAGCTATAGCTAAACTCAATATATGAGGTTGAACCATATGAAATTGCTACATATATATATATGTCAAAACCAATTGAATGTCAACAGTTTTATATGGTTCAACCTAATAATGATTTTGATATGTTATCAATTAGCAATTATTCTTTATTCACCTTTGTTCCTACCATATACACTAAATTCACCTAAATTGATAAACCACTACCAAAACAAAGTGACTCAAAAAATACAGAACTTTCTCTGCCTCAGTTTCATCTATAAAATGGAAATGGTAATGGCACCTGCCTGGTGGGATTTTTGTGAAGATTAAATGTAAAGGGCTTAGAATAGTGCTTGGCACATAATAAGCACTCAAAAAATTTAGCTATTATTAACATTGTTATCATTGTCAGCATATTACTAATTTGTTCAATGAATATTTTTTGGCATTTGACTACATGGCAGCCTTAGTGTCGGGTGCTGGGACCACATTTCTGAACAGGCCATATTCCCTACCCTCAAGGAGTTTACAAGCAGGTATATGGGGAATTATAATGTAGTGTAATAATTGCAACCATACTGTTAACAGGTGCTGTGGACTTAGTCTACTTAGGTGAGGCCTAACTTTGGCAATGATCAAGGAAGGCTTTTTGGAGGAAGTGTCATCTAAGTGGAAATCTAACAGACTAGTCAAGTTGGCCAAGCAAAAAGAACTGGAAACAGCAGGCTCATCAACATGAGTATGAAGTATAGAGACTTGAGGAAAAGAGAGGATTATGTGTTCTGAGACCAAGTAATTAAATGTGGCAAGAGCGGGGGACAAAGAGTGAAGTCACTACTTTCCTCCTCTGCACTTGTTAACCCATGCATCAGCAGGTTTCATCTGTTGCCACCTAGGCAAAAATGTATGTGATTTCTACAAATATGATCAAAACCTTATTGTTGCCAGGCGCCTATTTGAATAGCTTGAGAGTTGCTTACCAAGGAATTCTGACTATGATGTTTTTGTCCTATACAGAAGTGTCTATCCTCTAATAGTATTTTTATAAAGTCCTAAGTGGGAAAAATGGACAGAAAATAAAACTGGCCTAAGGAATAAAAAAGGACTTTTAAAGAAAATCTGTTACTAATGCCACATAATAATAACAATAGTAAAATGATTGTATTACCTATTTATCAGAATAATCAAAGGGTACATTTTTCAAAAAACAAAGCCAGTTAGCATTGAGCTACACATGGACATTAAAAATCAATTCAATTGATCTAGTTTTTTTTTTCTCTAGAGTAGAGTAAACCAGAAATGCAAAAGATTGCAGCAGTCAAATCCCTTCCAGAGAAGCTGCTCTCCCAAATAGACCATCCCTTCCCATCAGCAAACCCATATGACTTTAGAGGATACATTTCCTTCTGCTTTGGTCCACTTAGATCGAACTTCTATGTCCATTACAGTAGTTTATGCTTTACAGGGGTATTATGAGTGATGCTTTAAGGTTTTTTTGTATTTTTAGAACATCTGCACAAAAAGGTTTAAAAGGTAGGGGGCCGGCCCGGTGGCGTACTGCTACAGTGCGCCGCTTGGGAGCGCGGTGGCGCTCTCGCCGAGGGTTCGGATCCCACATACAGACCAGTTCCCGCTCACTGGCTGAGCGAGGTGCGGGTGCAGCACCGAGGGTTGCGATCCCATTGCCAGTCCCGGTCCGGTACGGGTGCGACACTGAGGGTTGCGATCCGTTGCCGGACACGAAAAAAGACAAAAAGGAAAAAAAAAAAAAAAAAAGGTTTAAAAGGTAAACTGTGGGAGAAGCAAAACAGACAATAAAAATGTAAAAAAAGCACCGAGGGTTGCGATCCCGTTGCCGGTCCCGGTCCGGTACAGGCGCGACACTGAGGGTTGCAATCCGTTGCCTGACACGAAAAAAGACAAAAAAAAAAAAAAAAAAAAAAAAAGGTTTAAAAGGTAAACTGTGGGAGAAGCAAAACAGACAATAAAAATGTAAAAAAAAAATTTACCAATCATTGAGAATCTGAATTTTTAATAAAAGGATGTATTTTTTTTTTAATCTAAAAAGACTGCTTACTGTTCAGCCTGTATGTTTTGGGTTAGTTTATGATATAGAAAATTGATTGAATTGAAATATATATTTTTCTCCCATATAATAACATACATAATTCTACACTCATGAATGCTAAAGTCCCCATGATTTCTTTATTACAGATTTTATTCTTATTTATTAGTTCCATGTTAAACTGTTAAATCAACTGAATCATCACCTTAGCCTTAAATTAGCATAGCACATTATTATGGAAAGCAATGCTGTACACTTAATTGCTGTTTTTAAAAGTTATGTCACCTTGTCCTGCACTACATTTGTGTTCACGTGTAACTATTTTTAATTTATAAGGAGTTTGTTTAATTTACAACAAGCTTCTGGGCTGCTTCCTGTTGTTCATTAGCTCCCTCAAAACCCAACTATTTGGTACTAGCTGTGGCTATTGCTATGTGAATATTTGAAATATAGTGAAACTGAAATGATATAGGATAAGAGGGCAAATGTTAGAAAATTGGAAAAATAGAAAAACAGTGCAGCATGAAATGTCAAACCACATTTTAGGGCACTTTTACTGTATTTCCATAAATGCATGAAGGAATTATGTTGCAAATACTTGAAACTGTTTATTTTCATTTTTTGGCCTGATTTTCTAGCATTGAAGAAACCATGTCTAATGATCTTGAGTATCCTTAAAGAAAAAGAAATTATATTTTCCATAATGGTTTGCATGTGTGAGTTCCCTCTGGCAGAAGCACTATAATTAGTGTGTTGTCTGTCAGAGAAGAGATTGTCTGTCTTAAAGATGCAATGGCCACATTTGACTGCTAGAGCTAAGTGCAGAACATTGTGATTTTGATAAAAGATAAACACCATCCCTTTTCACTTATTCATTCTCTCTCCTTCCTGCTTCTTTGGCTCAAGAAAGAGAAGCAAAGGACAACTGAATACAAACAGTTTTCTTCCTTCCTCATTCAGCAAACCATGGAGAAAGATCTTGGCTTCTTGACATTAATAACTTTGCTTCAACTCTACTTGGAACTATTTGGGCAGCTTTTGAAAAATAAAAAAGGTACAATAAAAGAGGACCATACTTCCTGTTTTACTCATAAAATGGCAGATTCAGCAAAGGTTCACTCTCCTCTGGGAATAGCCATAGTCTTCCCTGAAGACCAGAGATTGTAGAATATTATTTCTTTGCACAACTTTCATTGAAACTATTAAAAAACAATCAGCTTGAATAGGCATAGTGGCAGACAGTATGAAGCTTTTCAGTCTTGTTATTAAACAAGAATAATGGTAGTGTAAATGCTCGGCTGCCTTTTATACAGTCCAAAGTGTCCCTGATCAGAAGGAAGGGGGTGGGGGGATCTAAGGGCTGTCCTTGAACCAAAACAAAAATATGTGAACACATATATAATGGCTGTGTGAGATGTATGGATATATCTGATGTCTATCTGCATTATACACACATGCTCAAAAATTAAGCATATACCATCTCTGTCACAGTAGCCTTTGCTGTATATTAACTTTTGATTCCCCACAATATTTAAGAAACAGGAATTGACCAAGGGTCAAGCACAGCATATTTCAGGTCAATACCTGTGGCTACACAGTAGGAGTAGTGGAGAGATGTGAAGAAACCATTCTATAAATAAAGATGATAGTTTCATTGGGAGAGTAAAGTAGGAAAAACTGTGCCTTCTGATACTGTTTTGCATTAGTTTGCATTCATTTCTGAATGCACTAGAGACAGGATGTCTGCTACCCCTTATCTGTTATGGTGTGAGCCATAAAGCCTGGGAGATGAAAAACTGCTTTCTTTAGTAGAAGCATCTGCCAGTCAAAAGTAGCCAGCCCAAGAGGTGGAACGCAAGCCCATCAGCACCTCTCTGCTGGACAGCAAGGCAACCGGGGCAGAGTTAAGAGTGCAGTGTTATGTGACCCTCTCTAGAAAATGCAACTTGTTTATATAAAATTCCATGTGATGGAAAGAGCTTTGAAATCAGAACACATGAGTTCCTCATCAGATCTGACTGTTCTTTGATAACCCAAGAATTGCAAGTTGCACAACTGAATGGTGATGAATGAACTCTATGGTTGTTTTCATTCTAACATGTACCTCATCAAGGACGCATTTTGTGCTTCCTTTTTCTTTTTATCTTTTAGATAAGGAAATGTTATATTTTTTCCTGGGGGGGGCGGTTCTTGGAACTTAAGGAATAGAACTAATTCTGTTTATAAGATAGACCTTTAGATATTTGCAGATAGCCATTATGTTTCCAGATTCTGTTAGAAAATCTTTAATTTAAAAGAATTATCTAAATAGAAATATTTCTATTTATCTTTTATATGAATAATATTTTTAAAATCATATTTAGATATATTTAAAATGTTTCATTTTTGCTTTAGGGTGTTTGTGGTTATGAGCAGAGATTAGAACCTAAAGGGGTGCTCACCGAGTATAAAAGCTGAATGGAGCTGGATCTGCAGGGGGTAGAAAGAAAAGAGAAAGGAGGATTCTGGCAGGGGGAGGTATCAAACGGGAGCAGAAAGAGGAACCTCAGCAGAGGGAGGCTATTCAGCAACATTGATCCCCACAAAGCTGTCCTGCTCCAGAACCAAGTTCAACAGAAGAGCAGAATGATTCACAGTATCTACTGTTCAGTATTAGTTTATCCTGATTGACTGACTGCTTTTTTTCAAAATAGATGGTAAAGGATCACCCTGACTGCTAGGAAGAGAATATCCTACAGGCCAGAAGAAAAGCAGGGAGACCAGTTGGGGGTTATTATAAGAGTCCAAAGAGAGATGATGTTGCAGTATATTTTGCTTTGGGAAAGTTGATTTTAGCCAATTCTTTCTTCTCTGTTATTACGACAAAAAAAAAAAAAAATCATTCCTGAATTCATTTTTATTCCCCTCTTTGAGGTAATGAATTATATTTGTTCTATGTGCATTTCCAAGCCCCAGGTGTGCAGCCACATTTCCTTTGTTTAAATGACTGAATACTGTGCCAGTGATGCCCATGTTTTGTTCATTCTTCTATACCCAGTGCAGAGCCCAAGGTTAGGCATAGAGTAAACTCTTAGCATATTTTTATTACACCTGAAGGGATTCAAAATATGCCACTTTGACATATTGATTATTTCAAATTAAAGGCAATCGAGAACCAGCCAGTGCAAGGAAAGCTCTTTACCTCTTCCTCAACTATAAAATAAATTATAAATTTCCTGCTTTGTAAAGGAAATGTACATTTATGAAGGAAATTTCCATTAGTAAAGGCATCTGTATCAAGAAAAGAGCTACTCCCAGACAACTTTTATCGCCTGAGAAGCTCTTATCTGCATAATATGGCAGCCTTTACTGACCACAAATTTCTTCCCCTTGCCTTCCTATAATTTTCCTCTCCCTGCCCCCACCAGAAACCTCCAAACCTCTGTCTTTTTCTGTAGCTCAGAATGGTATGTAAGTCTCAATTATCTGACTGCCTCCTTGAGTCTCATTTTAGTGAAACTCCCATATGTATGTATATCATTAAAATTTTTTTCTCCTGTTAATCTGTCTTATGTCAATTTAATTCTTAGATCAGTCACAGAAGCTAAAAAACAAAGCATTTTTTTTCTCCTACACATGTATGCATTTATTGAATACATTTTTTTATGTGGTGATTTTAGAGCTTTCGAAGGTATCAGTGATTCCAAGGCCGTATAATAAAATGGTTGAGAACATGAGCTATGGAGCAACTACCTGGGTTCACATCGTGACTCCACCACTTAGTAGCTGTGTGACTTTGGGCAAGTTATATAATCTTACTAACAGCACCCACCTCATAGGGTTGTCATAAGGAGTAAATGAGTTGATACAAGTTGAGTGCTTAGAATAGTGCCTGGCACAGAGTGGACACAGTAGGTTAGCCTTTACTCTCACACAAAAACATTTCTCTTTAATCTCTAGAACAAGGTAGCCATTAAATAAAATACTTTCTACAGCCACTAGGACATTATTTAGAAGTGTTAGAGATATTGATGTAAAATTCTCAAAATTGTTTTGAACCAAGCAGTGGAATGGAACTTCCTAAAGACAAAATGGGAAACCAAATTGCTGCATAGTGAGTTAGTACTTTAATACACCTTCTCTCTGCCCTTGCCCTAAGGTCAGCTCACAGAACCAAAACAGATATTTAAAAAGTAGCGTTTGTTTTATGCACATTAATTGTTTTATGGCAGAACAAGACCATTTGTGTGGCTGATAGTGTTTCTGTTTATTAAAAAAACACTAAAAGTTGTTCTTCTATAAAAGTAATCTGTTCTCCAAAATAGAAGAATGGGTAAATATGGCATACATTTTTAAGATGTTTGTATTCTCTCCATATGTTTGTGTATACTATTTTTTGTTGGGAGAAGGGTAAGAAAAGGAAGCAGAAGCGTGGGAGAACAGAGGGTTTCTTCTCCCCCTCTTTCTTCAAAGGATGAAGTTGCCTTAGAACCAAGAGAGATTAAGTAAAAATGTAAAAGTGAAGCCTTTCTGAAACTCAACCTCAAGCCTTTTTGAGGTGGGTACCGTATTATGTGTTCACAGCTCTATAGTGTGGCTTTCAATATAGTTAATGAAGCTGAGCAAGGTCTAAGCATGTCTCAGCGAGCATAATGCATAATTAGGGGAAAAATAGAATAGTGTAATTAGTTGAAAGGTGAAAGAAACCCAAATAGAAAAGGTGACTATAGTAGGAAATTTGTCTAGTACTACCAATAATTACTTTTCTTCAGCCCATTTGCCTAATTCTGGCTTAAATAATTTTAAATAGTTGATTCTGAGCCTCTTCCTTCCTCACTACAATACAGTGAAAATTAGAAGCAAAAGTCTTTTGAGTTTCCCCAAGGCTGGAAAATAGAAGATATGGTATCATTACGATGAATTGGTCTTCTTATGTCTGAGGAAGATGGATTTTCTGTTTCATTTGGCACCTAAATTTGTAGGAAATGCTGTTGGGGCCTCTCTTCTTTAAACAAGGAATCAATCTTTATCCCTTAGGCAGGTTGAGTTCCTGGAAAATGCCTGACAAGTTGAAATGATGTAAGTCAATTTTGGATTTTCTCACAGAAAGTATTCAGTAGGAGTTTATAATATGGACCAAGGGCTTGATGTCCAGCATTTTATAGAAATAACTTCAGACACCAGATTTCATCAATGAAATCAGTTAAAGAAGTTACTCTAGTATTTCATAACCTCAGACTTTTATGTATTTTTACTGTAAGGTCATAGTAAGCCATATGGAATCCTCTTTAAAATTATTCTCTCACATTTTTATTTTAAGGAACTAGAAGGCAACAATATGTCTTCATTAGTATGGAAATTTAAAAGGCTATTTGGGGAACATTTTGATAAGTTTCTTCAAGGAGACCTAGGACCACTCAGTGATGGCTCTTTGATAAAGAAATTATACTTTTTTCTCATTACTGATTTCACTATATCCAGCACAAGTTTTAGAGAATGAGTATTTTGGTAGACCAATTGGGGTTGGATTCATTTTCTCACAATTGCCGGATAAGTCTGTCTGTGCTGCCAGCCATAATTGTGGTGGATACTAACACAAGCGTGCTAGTTGCTGTGAGTTATATCCGTGTCCTCCAAGACTGCCTGTTTACCAGTGAAAGCACCCCACTTTCTGCTCATCCCAGCCAGTTTAGAAAACTCTTTCTTTTTATTCCTTAGGATAAGCTTTATTCTGCTCCTGTATTTAGGTAAATTTTATGGACAAATATTTCAAAAAATATATCTAAAAGATTTCACGGAAAGGTATTCAAAGTTATTGAAACCATACCCGTGAGGAAGGCTAAAGTCTAGTCCTTTCCTGTGATCTCTACACATGGAAAAATCCCCAAGTCCTTGATGCCTATATGTAGAATTGCATCCCATGAACTAAATTCAGTGTCTATGTACACTGTCAGTGGTCACAGCCATGTCAGCAGGTCTTGAGCTCCCAAGAAAGAGAGGACTAGGTCTATGGTTGTGGTTCCCTCACTAGCAAATCTGAGTCTGTACCTCTAGATAAATCAGAAGATTATTATGAATATAAATGTAGTCACTATTATTTTAATTTTTATTATTACTATATTCATTATTATAAATTGTAATTTCTCTTTATGCCCCTTACCTGACCTATCACTACCTAAACCCCCTCCCTCCCTCACCCCCATATCTAGTATCCTTAGGTTTATTCTCCCTTTCTGAAAGTTCAATGTATTGTTGTGGTTTCTTTCTTCCTTTGTTCCTTTCTTTCCTCTCCTCTCCTCTCCTTTCTTTTCTTTCCTACCACATTTTCCTTATCCAGGTATCCGACTATGGACACTTAGGTTGGTTCCATATTTTGGGTGTTTTTTCTTTTTCTTTTCTCTTCCTACCTTCCTTCCATTCTTCCTTTCTTCCATTCTTTCTCTTCCATCCTTCCTTTCTTTCCTTCCTATTTCCTTCCTTCCTTTCCTCCCTCCTTCCTTCCTTTCTCCCTCCCTCCCCACTCCCTCCCTCCCAGTTATAAGTGAGAGCATGTGTTATTTCTCTTTCCTTATCTGGCTTATTTCACTTAACATAATTTTCTCCAGACTCTTTCATGTTGCTGCACATGGCAGAATTTCATCCTTTTTTTATGGCTGAGTAGTATTCCATTGTGTATATATACCACATTTTTCTTATCCAGGCATCCGTCTGTGGAAACTTAGGTTGGTTCCATATTTTGGCTGTTGTAAATAGAGCTGTGATGAACATGGAGGTATCCCTTCAACATGATGATTTCCATTCCTTTGGATATATCCCCAGTAATGAGATTGCTGGATCATATGGTAGCTCTATCTGTAGTTATCTGAGGAACCTCCATACTGTTTTCCATAAAGGCTGTGCTAATTTACAATCCCACCAACAGTGTACAAGAGTTCCCTTTCCCCACATCCTTGCCAGCATTTGTTGTTCTTGGTCTTTTCAATAATGGCCAGTCTAACTGGGGTGAGATGGTATCTCAGTGTGTTATTGATTTGCATTTCTCTGATAATTAGTGATGCTGAGCATTTTTTCATTTACCTGGTGGCCATTTGTATGTCCTCTCTTGAAAACTGTCTGTTCATCTCCTTTGCCCATTTTTAAGTTGGATTATTTGGTTTTTTACTGTATAGTTATCTGAGTTTTTATATATTCTGGATATTAATCCCTTGTTGAATGTATAGTTTGCAGATATTTTCTCCCATTCTGTAGGTTGTCTTTCCGTCCTGTTGATTGTTTCCTTTGCTGTCCAGAAGCATTTTAGTTTCATATAATCCCATTTGTTTATTTTTTCTTTTGTTGGTTGTGCTTTTGGGGTCTTATTCACAAAGCCTTTGCCCAGTCCTATTTCCTGGACTCTTTCCCCTATGTTTTCCTTTAGTAATTTTGTGGTTCAGGTCTTACATTTAAGTCTTTAATCCATTTTGAGTTGATTTTGGCATATGGCAAGAGGTACAGGTCCAGTTTCATTCTTCTGCATATGGATGTCCAATTGTCTCGACACCAAAAATCAGTAATGTTTTTGTATTCCGGTAATGAACTAGCAGAAGAAGAAATCAAGAAAGCAAGCCCATGTACAATAGCGATCAAAAAAATAAAATACCTAGGAATTAATTTAACCAAGGAGGTGAAAGAGCTCTACAGTGAGGACTGTGAAACACTAGTAAAAGAAATTAAAAAGGACACAAAAAGTTGGAAAGACATACCATGCTCTTGGATGGGAAGAATTAACATCTTGAAAATGTCCATACTACCCAAAGCAATCTACAGATTCAGTGCAATCCCCATCAAAATACCAATGCCATTCTTCACAGAAATAGAAAAAGCAATCCTAACATTGATATGGAACAACAAAAGACCCCAAATAACCAAAGCCATACTGAGCAAAAAGAATAAAGCCAGAGGCATAACACTAACTGACTTCAAATTATATTACAAGGCTATAGTAACCAAAACAGCATAGTACTAATATAAAAATAGACACTTGGACAATGGAACAGAATAGAGAACTCAGAAATCAGCCCACATACTTACAGCCAACTGATCTTTGACAAAGACGGCAAGAACATACATTGGAGAAAATGCTGCCTCTTCAATAAATGGTGCTGGGAGAATTGTAATCACTGTTTATAACTGAGGGTACTGAAAGCCATGGTAAGTGGTGGCTTGACAGCATCTATATATGCTTTGTACACACACAAATACAGATAGAGAAATGTATATAAAAGTAAAAACAAACAAACAAACAAAAAACCCAGCTTCTGCAGATTCTGAATGAAAAAGAGCAAAATAATGGAAAAAATAAAGTTCAGTGTTTTACTCATAAACTTTCAAGACTCATTTCTATTTGATAGTGTTTTTTGTCTTGCTAACCACAGAGAACAGTTGGAGCTAGTGGGTCATTTTATTTCGATTACTTCTCCAGCACTGGCCCTAAGGGACAGACTTGATGATCTAATAGGTCTTTTTCATCTTATAATATCTGCAATTTTGGCTATTCTGTGGCAGCTTCTTTGCTTTATATAATTCATCTTAATTCAAAAAACATACATCTGGATTTGACCTGCCTCATACATGTCAAGAAGTGTGTGTCCGTTTAAAGTCCCACCAAGGACTCCCTGAGAGACGAAAGAAACTGAAAGGAAGCAGGGGGGAAAAAAAGTACGGGAAAAGGGGGGAGACTATGAGCCAAACGATTTTCTGTTTACTTTATTTAAGTTATTAATTTTCAATAATGAGATTGTCCCTTAGGCCTCCTTAAATCATTTGTTGGTTAAAATTTAATCTGAGCATTAGTACATTATTACTTTAGTAATTTTTTTAAATTGTTGATTCCATTTCTTGGAAGTTGTTCTGTCATTAACTAGCATTTTCTCAGATTTTAGTCATCATCTCTGACCAATTCTTGGCCTCATATCTACTGTACAACTTCTCAGACTTGAATGTCTGAAGAGGAAGTGGTATCTGTGCATTACTCCAAGCGTCAGCCAGTGGTGGTCCTCAGGTCAGGTGTGTTATGAACATTATTACAAATACATAATAACTGTCTTCTCCCCGGAAAATACATCACAAACACTCTGAATTGGCTTTTATAAATGTATAAATGTGTAGCCTCTGCAATTGTACTCAGGTCATACATCTGGTTAATCTGCTGGAATAGGTATCTTTTATTCTTCCTGCCTGGTGATTTTAATTTAATATGTGGGTCTTGTGACCTGTTTTCAGTTGGTATTTTCTCCTGCACATATTTAGTTACTTCCCAAGATTATTCTTCCAGACAGAAAGAATAGAGGACCATGTCTGTGTGTCTTACTATTCATCCGTTGTCCTTGACTTCAGCAAATACTGAGTTACTTTTTCTAACCCTTTTTCCAGGTCCTTAAAATTATTGTTGTTATCTATAACAGGATAAAAATTAGGATTCATTTGGGGTCCTTATTTCTACAACTGTGCTTTATATGAGTCATATACAGTGCAACAAACAAGTAGGATTTTGTACATTTTGTCATTCAGTCAACATTTGTTGACCACATACTATATTCCAGGTACCTTATTAAATTACATTAAACTGTTCCCATGTATGACACCCAGTACTTAAGCTATAACTTAGCCTGTAATGTCACATTTGAGTTGAAATTAAAGTCACAATGTAACATTTGTTCCAGTAGTTTAGTTATTTGGACTAAAATGCCTTTAAAAAGAAAGTCACCTGTCGTTCACCCCTGTTCTCTTTCAAAGGAAGGTCGAGTGTAATGAAGTAGTGGGAAGGATATTGGACTTGATGTTTGGTGTCCTTGTTCCGAATCCTGGCTCTGTCATTGAGCCTTGATATTTAGATAAGTCATTTAACCTCCCTGATCCACAGTTTTCTTATCTAAAATGGGCATAGTCATCCCACCTGCTTTCCAGAATTATGGTGACATTCACATGAGATAATTCTTGTAGAAATACCTTGTCAACCATAAACCATTGTGCAAATATGCACATAAAATGTATTGTTATTGATGCCTGCTGAAACTAAATGATGAAGATGAATCAAGGAAAATGTCTCAAGAGCTAACAGTTTGGACCTCTTTAATATCTATCAGTCTCTGACAGAAAAGGTTCACTTACAAGCTAGCTCACAAGAAAACCCTGATTAGAAAAGGCCAATTGCAGAGATCCACACAACAAATGTACACAATATGACTAATATTTTTCTTATCACAAAAGATAAAGACAATGGGAATTAAAACAGAACGAACCTGAAAGACAAATGAGGGTTTGATTCCCCCCCCCCCCCCCCCCCCCCCCCCCCCCCCCCCCCC
>NW_007728730.1:231806-248982 GCF_000696425.1 Galeopterus variegatus | reverse complement strand
CAAAAGATAAAGACAATGGGAATTAAAACAGAACGAACCTGAAAGACAAATGAGGGTTTGATTCCCCCCCCCCCCCGTCCCCCAATCAGTGGTTCTCCATCTGAACATTGGAATTGGTACCTGGGCTTCACCTCCAGAAATTAATTAATCTGGGGTGTGGTCTGGGCCTCAGGATAGTTAAAAGCTCCCCAGTTGTTCCAGTGTACGGCCAGCCATTGCTGAAAAAAGTCGCTATGCTAGAGAGAAGAAAACAAACAAAAAAACACCTCCAAAAGTCTAGTTATAAAGTTTATAGACACAAAGAGATAACTGTCAACCCTAGAAGAATATGCGTTTCTAACAAATGGTAGAGAAAATTAGTGAGACCCATAGGTCTTCAACAATAGTCTATATAGTAGGTTAGGTTGACATCTCTCCAGGGGAAAATAAAATTAGGAGAAGGAAAAACAGAGGAATTTAAAAGATCTTTTCATAATGTTAAAGTTTCCATTTAAAAATTAGTTTCTAGTCAGTAATATGATAGCTATAGAGTAAGTCAAATGGCAATAGGTGTACATAAACACAAGTATGAGTGTTATTTTCACAATTTCTGTTCTCTGTAGTAAATATTTATGTGACAGCTAATCTCAGTTGTTATAACCAAGCATGACTGATTCCTTTTAATGTTTTGACACTTTGATTGTGACCAGACTTGTAGTCTCAGGCAAGTCCACCCTCTCCCTAAAAAGAAGCTTCCACAAGAAAGATAGTGGCATTTTATGCCTAGCAAAATAACTGTATCAGCAATTGGAAATGTGTATAGTAGTTAGTTAGCACAGTTCCAAAGTAAAATACAAGAAACAGAACATTAGTCTTTCATTGTGGTGCTCAGGGTCCAGTTCCCAGAACATTGTCCTGATTTATGCCCAAGGATTCAATCTGATTCTTAGTATCAGTTACCAAGAAAAAGTCACATTTATGTGTTCAAGTTCTGTTTTTAAACAAAGAAAAAGCCAGGAAAGTCAAAAAACTGTAAGGCTAAAAACTCCATTCCTAATGTAAAAAGTTATTCTTTAGTTTTGGGAAAAGACAAAAATATTCAGAGAGGTCAGGCCTCCCATGTTATCTTTGAAGATTCCTCTCAGTTTCCCTGCAATATACATGTCTGTCACAGTCTTACCTCCTTTTTCCCACTCCTTCCCTTCTAAAAGCTCTCTTTGTTTTCTTTTGTTGTCTGCTCCACATGCTTGATTGAAGGGCTCTAAATTTCCTCCCCAAAGTTTTCTGGTGTCTATTCTACTCTTAAGCCTCTCGTCACTATCTCCGTGGTTAGCTCATTGGGATATTTAGAATTCTAAACCTTAGAAGAGATCAATGAATCCAACTGTTGGTATCCTTTTGCAGAAAAAGTTCATGGTTGTCACGTCTAAAGTTGCAGTGCAGAGAGAGAGCAAAGTTGGAAGGCAAAGTGATGAAAGGGACCAAAGGTCAGGGATGGTACCAAAGCAGTTTTCAAACCTGCTACTTCATATACGCTTATCAAGGGGCAGTTCTTCAGACTTAGATTTCAAGCACTCCGTAGAGAAATACCATTTCAAAGCTTTAGAGTGATTGCTAATCACTTCCAATGATAGCATGTGAATGGATGGCTTAGATCTACTACACTGTGAGTCCCAGAAGACCCTGTTTTATGCCTCATATGTTTTTCTCCCACCCAGAGCCTTCCCAGTGCCTGGTACATAATAGGCATTCCATAAATGTTTGCCAAAATGGATTGAATTGATTTTATAATTATATACAATATTTACCTTGGTCTTAATGAAATAACTCTCGCCATATGTTTTTTCTATTCAACTGGACCTTTCTAATGAAAACATAGTATGCTACCATGTAGAAAACCAACAATTGGGAAACTTACCAAGTGTTGTTTTTCATTTCCTAGTACTGTTCAAGTTCAAATATTCTTCTTGCCTGTGATGTGCAAATTATGACCATCCTCCAAAAGCATCATTGTTGTTTTGGCTTATTTTACCGAGGTATAACTTACAAACAGTAAAATTCACTCTTTGAAAGTAGGTAGTTTGATGTTTTTACAGATCTGTATAGTTGTATAACCACCATCACAATTAAGATATAGAGTATTTCCGTTGCGGCAGAAATAACGATCTTAGACCTTTTTATATAGTCAATCCTCTCCCCCACCTCACCCCAGCCTGTCAACCACTTATCTGCTTTCTGACCCTACAGTTTTCCCATTTCTAGAATGTCATGTAAATGGAATCATATCTATGTACTCATTTGAGTCTGATTTCTTTAATTTAGCATAATGCATTTGAAATTCATCCTGTTGTTGCATTTATCAATAATTCATTCCTTTTTTATTGCTGAAGTTTCATTCTGTGTGTGTGTACTGTATTTCATCCTGTGGGTTTATATTTTATTTATCTAAGTAATGGAAATTTGGGTTTTTTTCCAGTTTGGGGCAATTATGGAAAAGTTTATATAAAAATATGTAAACATTCACATGAAAATCTTTATGTGGGCATGTTTTCATTTCTCCTGAGTTTTTAATTTTGAAGTAATTGAACAGTGTTTTTCTTTATGTATAAGTGTTTTAGCTGAAAAACCTTGCTTATCATAAGGTCACAAAGATTTTCTCCTATGTTGTCTTCTAGAAGTTTTATAATTTCTTATGTTCGGATCTTTGATTTATTTCTAGTTAACATTTGTATATGGTGTGAAGTAAGGCTCAAGGTGTTTTTTTGTTTGTTTGTTTGCATATGGATGTCAAGTTGTTCCCCCATCATCCAAAAAGACCATCCTTTCTCTATTGAATTGGCAACTTTGCTGAAAATAAGTGCACCATATATGTGTAGGTCTATTTTGGCTGTCTCATCTGTTCCACTTATCTACATCTCTGTCTGTTTGCCAGTACCACACTGACTTGATTATTTTAGCTTTATGCTAAATTTTGAAATCGGGTAGCCTCTCGACATTTTTTTTTTTTTTCAGTCTTTTTTTGTCTGTTCAAGGTCCTTTGATTTTTCATTTATAATTGACTTGTCACTTTTTACAGAAAAGCCTGGTGGAATTAGAAAGGAATTGCACTGGCTTTATAGAGAAGTTTGTGGAGAATATCTTAACAATATTGTCTTCTGATCCATTAACACAGTATATCCATTTATTTCAGTCTTTTCAAATTTTTCTCAACAGTGTTTTATAGTTTTCATTGTACAGGTCTTACACATATTTTGTTAAAATTTCTTCTAAGTATATCATGTTTTTCATGCTTTCATAATTTCTTAGCTTAAATTTCTTCTTGTTCATTGCTAGTATATAGAAATAAAATAGACTTTTTCAAAGTATTGACCTTGTATCTTGCAACCTTACTAAACTCATTAGTTCTAGTAACCTTTTTGTAGATTCATTGGTGTTTTCTATATAGACAATTGTATTCTCTCGGAATAGAGGCAGATTTATTTCAACAATTCTAATCTGTATGGCCTTTATTTCTGTTTTCTTGCCTTATTTCACTGGTGTTGATGGTGATATAGAAATGGTGAGACTGGATATCCTTGCTTTTTTCCTGATCTTACAGGGAAAGTGTTCAGACTTTCAGCATGAAGATTGATGTTAGCTATGAATTTTTCATGGATGTCTTTTATCACATTGAAGAGCAGCTTTGTTTTTTGTCTGTTTTTGTATATATGTATATGCTTCATTTTGGAATTTCTAATGCTTCTTCATGTATATCACTTATAGCACTAATATAAAATAACTTAAAATGATTTGTTGCCACCAGGAAGGTCTTTTCTTAGCACATCAAACTCAATCTGTCCTGAACCTAGGCTTTTGTTTTTTAATATTTCTCAAATTTCTAGCAATATTGGATACTTTTTTTTTTTATCTAACTCACTGTCTCGTTTGGGTTGCCACAATATGCCCAGATAACAATTCCCTTCCACCTAACAATATGTTTCTTTTCAAAAGTCAGCAGACATGGGTCTTTTTCATTGAATAATGTCTCTACTCCCACCAAAAACAAGTGACATCATTGAATAGTCAGTATGATTCATTCTGATGTGAGCATGTATTCATAGTCACCACTACAACCTTGTGCTAGTGTATAGTAATATAATAAATGATCTCCTCCTGTCTCACAGGAGACAGGATAAACAGACCTATCTGTCACTATAGAATAATCATGTTCCCTTGTGTCAAAGCACAGACCATCAAACTGCTCTTACATCACTAGTATTTAAAAAAAATAATTTTTCTTATCTTTATATATCATCTAAATATTTATTATGTGTGCGTATATATATATATATATTTAAAAATAGGTATATGACAACATGAAAACCCTTCGAATAACTTATGTCTCTCTCACTCTCTTTTCTCTTTCCATTTATTTCGTTATATTGAAATAATCCCAAGGCAATTGGGCAGCAGTGACCAACCTCATGATCTCACATTCTGACAGGTTTATTATTAAACTTATGCCAGTTACCTATTTTTATAGAGGAAGCAGATCTTTCACATTTATTTCTAAATCCAAGTTACTTTAGATGAGACTTTACTCATGGTCTAGCATTTTTAGCAGTTATAATCCTCAGTGTTTCTTGTCAAAAGAGTTTATATTAGTTGCCATGGCTAAATGAGCTCTCTATAAGACCTCAAAATTATACAAGTGTTAGGTCACACATAATATATAATATACTTTGGAATCCTCATAAAGGCAATATTTGTATGCTGCTATACCTAAGTCAAGATTGCAGATAAGAGCCCAAAATATATATAGCATCTCTTCCTCCCAGGTAGCTTTACAGTAGTAATGAGATTTCTGCTCTTTTTCCCTCTTGGCATGTAGGTGTTCATGTGATGTGGGGCACTGGTAAGTTTAAAGGACTTTGTGAGGGAAATATATCACTGAAATCTAACCTCCTCTTAGGAAAGATAATTTAACTACTCGAATCATATTAGGAGATTAATAAAAGAAAATGGAAAAATTCATTGGGAGATGGTTTATTTCTTATTTGGAAACATATGTTATTAGAGCTCACACTTAGCCCTTGCCAATGAGAGCATTAGTACAGACCACTGAATATCAGTTAATATTCCTTTTTTAGTTTGAAACCATGGCTCTGTCATTCACATGGGACTGAATGGGGCTGTGACTATCATTCTTGAAAAGGTTGTCTTTGAAGTCTTTGTGTGTTCATGAGTGTACACTCATGCACACAAACATACACACACACACACCCCTAAGTAATCTTCTCCCTCTCTCTACTCCCTGGCCCCAAGTGAGACTCGTATGTAGTAAGAACCATGACTGTTTCTCTGGTTCCTCAGAGCCTACGATGTGCCCCTCACAGAGAATATACACAGGAAAATGTTGGAAGGAAAATAGTGCATTCTTGGTGTTTCCAGCCTCCTACCAAGATTTTCCTTTTAAATGTGATTTCAGTGATGCACCCACACTCTGCTGTTATGTTCATAGGTCGTCTGCACTTTGGTATCTGCATGGCTCCCTCCCTTATTTCATTCAGGCCTCTGAATGTCTCCTTTTCAGAGAGGCAACACTCCCATCCCATCTCTCTCTGTTCCGTAACCCTGCTTTATTTGTCTTCATAGCACTTATCACCACCGTCATATTGTGTGTGTGTGTTTGTGTCCATATATAAATGTATATATTGACTACCTCCCCCCACCTAGGAAGTAAAATTTAGTTTATGCATGATACATTCCCCAGCCCTTAAAACAATGCATAGTATGTCATAGGCACTCAGTAAATACTTGTGAATGAATGAATGAACAAATGAGTAAACAAATGTAAGCCAGAGAGGCATTTCCAAACCTATGAACCTGAGTTTCCCGGGAGCTTTGTAGTGAGAATGGGACATCCCAGACCCAAAGGCACATTTAACATTGTCTATAGAGGGAATAACTGATATGTCTTTATGGTTTTTTGTTTGTTCTTGACATTTTTCAGTGGTACATAGATACTGTTGTGATTAATAAAATTCATTTAAAGACATAGTTGAAGGCTTTTGGATTACATATTTTCTCATTCAGTGGCTGCCAGAAGTCCATCAATTCCTATGTGGATGTCCTTAAAATTTCTTTATATTTCCTCATACACAAACTTTTTTCACCATAATTTATTTTTGTAATATTCTCTTATACATTATAAAGATGTGAGTTACGGATCCTAGGGTTTACTAGGCCAAAAACAAAGTAACTTGATCTTAATTACTTATGTTAGCCTTAAAGCAGAATGATTGTGTTGTGATGTCCATTATCAGGAGCTTAGCATTTAAAATATCTCAGGCCCTTGCCTTTAAAGGCCAGCACTTGATTTTGTCTTTTCTTGTACTTTTCACACACTGTTTGAGATGAAAGTGTTACAGACTTAGGAATATCACTTAAAGTTTTGCCTCTCTCGACTTGTCTTTTAGGAGAGCCTTTCTAACAGTACACTTTGGGGACAGTCTTTGCTTAAAGTGACTGTGGCACCCCTGTACCTATTGTAAAAGCCAGAAAGAGAAAATTTCCTGGCTGGGTGGAAGCAGAAACTGATCTCATTTTCACCCTTTTAGCCCAGAAAATTAGTGATCTCAAAATTGCAAAAGCAGCCATTTCTCCTTCCTAGACTGATTTAGGTTTTTGAAGGACATCAGCAGTGGCCTCGGTTTCCAAACTATGTGAGTTAAAACCAGATAGGTGGAAGAAGTATGGCATCTATACAAGCATGTCTTCTGTATACAAATCTATACAAGAGAGTACTGTAAGTAAGTGGGTTACCATCTGTGATAGTTGTCTAGGACTACTGTAACAAAATACCGTAAACTCGGTGGCTTAAGACAACAGGAGTATCTCACAGTTCTGGAGCCTAGAAGTCTAAAACAAAGGTATCAGCAGGGTTGGTTCATTCTGAGGGCTCTAAGGGAGAATCTGTTCCATGCCTCTCCTAGTTTTTGGTGAAGAATGGCAATTCTTGATGTTCCTTGGCTTGTAGATGAATCACTCCAATCTCTGCCTCTATCTTCATATGGTGTTTTCCCTGTGTCTCTCTGTATCTTCTTAAAAGGACACCAGTCATATTAGATAAAGGCCCACCCTAATGACCTCATCTTAATCTGGTTACATCTACAAAGACTCTATTTCCAGATAAGGTCACATTCACTGGTACTGCAAGTTAGGACTTTAACATATCCTTTTGGAGGACACAATTAAACCTTTTTTTTTTTTTTTTTTTTGTCTTTTTCCATGTCCGGCAACGGATCGCAACCCTCAGTGTCGCCCCCGTACCGGACCGGGACCGGCAACGGGATCGCAACCCTCAGTGTTGCTCCCACGCCTCGCTCAGCCAGTGAGCGGGAACCGGTCTGTATGTGGGATCCGAACCCTCGGGCGGGAGCGCCGCCATGCTTCCCAAGCGGCGCACTATCCAGTGCGCCACCGGGCCGGCCCCTAAACCTTTGAAAACATCTGGTTACCATTATATCAAGATGTTAATTATAAATAAAATTAGCCCCAGTATAAGACCCACAGAAATGTCCTTGTTGCTTTTATTATGGTGAAATAAATTACAAAAAGATAATAATTCAACATGGCACATTAAAATGATGGGTAAACAAATTTGGCATCTTTACCTCTTTATTGTAATTAAGGGTTTTTGACATTTTTGAAAAGTACTAATTACAACCTAACTCTAGAACAATGAAATAATGGAATACCTCCCCTCTACCTGCTCATTTATAGTAGAGATTGGCTTATTTTCCTCAGTGGTACTGTTCATGGGCAAAAGTGGGTCTTTGATATGCTCTCATCTCTTACCTTTCTGCACCCAGCACAGAGGGCTCTCAGGTGCCTAGTAATCTGAGACTCAAGAATGGAGATTTTAGAAGCTTCTCAGTCAGAACCAGCTCTCCCAAGTTTCCTCTGCCCATGCTCTGGAGCAAATCCAGTGATTCCCACTATTTTTAATATGAAGACCCTTTCACATAAATATATTTTATAAATACGTTCTCTTCCATGCCTGCAGCTGTACAATTCTTTATTTAAGTAAACAGACCAATAACAAGCAATGAGATTGAAACAGTAATCAGAAATATTCCAACAAAGAAAAGCCAGTATCAGATGGCTTCACTGCTAAATTTTACCAATCCTTTAAAGAGGAATTAATACCAATTCTTTACAGACTATTCCAAAAAATTGAAACAGAAACCATTCTCCCAGACTCATTCTATGAAGCCAGCATCACCCTGATACAAAAACCAGACAAAGATATAACAAAAAAAAGAAAACTACAAGCCAGTATTTTTGATGAATTTAGACACAAAAATCCTCAACAAAATATTAGCAAACAGAGTACAGCAACATATCAAAAAGATCATACACTGGGCCGAGCCCGTGGCGCACTCGGGAGAGCGTGGCGCTGGGAGCGCAGTAGTGCTCCCACCACGGGTTCGGATCCTATATAGGGATGACCGGTGTGCTCACAGCACTCACTGGCTGAGCGCAGTGCAGCCGGTCTCAAAAAAAAAAAAAAAAAAGATCATACACTAAGGTCAAGTGGGATTCATCCCAGGAATGCAAGGATAGTTCAACATATGCAGGTTAATAAATGTAATACACTACATCAACAAAGTCAAGAACAAAAATCATATGATCATCCCAATAGATGTAGAAAAAGCATTTGACAAAATTCAACAGTCCTTCATGATAAAGATTCTCAACAAATTAGGTATAGAGGAAGGTATCTCAACATAATAAAAGCTATATACAGTAAACCCACTGCCAATATTATTCTGAATGGGGAAAAGCTGAAAGCTTTCCCCTTAAGATCAGGAACAAGACAGGGATGCCTGCTCTCACCACTCCTGTTTAACATAGTGTTAGAAGTACTAGCCAGAGCAATCAGGCAAGAGAAAAAAATAAAGGGAATCCAGATTGGAAAGGATGAAGTCCAAATGTCCCTGCTAGCAGATGACATGATTCTATATATAGAAAACCCAAGAGACTCTACCAGAAAACTCTTAGAGCTAATAAACGAATTCATTAAGGTTTCAGGATACAAAATCAGTATACAAAAATTAATAGCATGTTTATACTCAAGCAACAAACTAGAAGAAAAAGAAATCAAGAAAGCAAGCACATTTACAATAGTGACCAAAAAAATAAAATAACTAGAAATAAATCTAACCAAAGAGGTGAAAGATCTCTACAATGAGAACTACAGATCACTCCTGGAAGAAATTAAAGAAGATACCAAAAGATGGAAAGACATTCCTTGTTCATGGATTGCTTCCATGTAGTAAAAGTATCCATACTACCCAAAGCCATCTACAGATTCAATGCGATTCCCATCAAAATACCAATGATGTTCTTCACAGAAATAGAAAAAGCAATCCTGACTTTCATATGGAACAACAAAAGACCCTGAACAGCCAGAGCAATCCTGAGCAAAAAAGTAAAGCTGGAAGCATTACACTTCCTGATTTCAAACTATATTACAAATCTATAGTTACAAAAACATCATGGTATCGGCATAAAAACAAACATGTAGACCAATGGAACAGAATACAGAACCCAGAAATCAGCCCACATATTTAAAGCCAACTGATCTTTGACAAGGGCACCAAGAACATACATTTTGGAAAAGACTGCCTCTTTAATAAATGGTGCAGGGAAAACTGTATATCCATATGTAGAAGAATGAAACTGGATCTGTACCTCTCACGAGATACCAAAATCAACTCAAAATGGATTAAAGTCTTAAATATAACACCTGAAAATTTAAAACTCCTAGAAGAAAGCATAGGAACATGCTAGGATTTAGGACTGGGCAATGACTTTATGAATAAGACCTCAAAAGCACAGGCAACAAAAGAAAAAATAAATGGGATTATATCAAACTAAAAAGCTGCATAGTGAAGGAAAAAATCAACCATGTGAAAAGACAACCTACAGAATGCGAAAAAATATTTGCAAATTATGCATCAGACAAGGGATTTATATCCAGAATATACAAACAGCTCAGACAACTTTACAGCAGAAAAACAAATAATCCAATTAAAAAATGGGCAAAAGAGCTGAATAGGTATTTCTCAAAGGAAGACATACAAATGGCCAACAGGTATATGAAAAAATGCTCAACATCACTAATCATTAGGGCAATGCAAATCAAAACCACTTTGAGATATCACCTCACCCCAATTAGACTGGCTGTTATAAAAAAGACAGAATAACAGATGCTGGTGAGGATGTGGAGAAAGAGGAACCCTTCTGCAGTGTTGGTGAGACTGTAAATTAGTACAGCCATTATGGAGAACCATATGGAGGTTCCTCAAACAACTACAAATAGAACTACTGTATGATCCAGCAACCCCACTATTGGGGATATATCCAGAGGATTGGATATCATCAGGTAGAAGGGATACCTGCACTTCCATGTTTATTGCAGCTCTATTTACAATAGCCAGGCGATGGAACCAACCTAAATGTTCATCGATGGATGACTGGACAATGAAAATATGGTATATATACACAATGGAATACTACTTAGCCATAAAAAAGAATGAGATTTTACCATTTGCAGCAATGTGGATGAGCCTGGAGAAAATTATCCTAAGTGAAACAGTCTAGGTACAGAAAGAAAAATACCACATGTTCTCACTCATAACCAGGAGCTGAATCTATAAATAAACAAATACTAAAGAGAGACAGAGAGAAAGAAAGAAACAACAATCACAGTAATACGTTGAACTTTTAAAAAGAAAGAAAAGAACAGTGGTTACTAGAGGTTGGAAAGGGGAGGGAGGGCTAATGAGGAATTGGTCATTGGACACAAAGAATGATTGCATATTATAATGATGAATAAGCTAACTGTCTTTATCTAACCACCACACATTGTACACAGTTATTGAAAATCATTGTTGTACTCAGATGTATGTACAATAAATTATCTTAAAAAATAAAAAATTTTAAAAAGTAAAATTCATGACTCCAAAAAAAAAAAAGTTACTCTGAATTTTGCTTTATTAATTACAGATATATTTGAAAATAATACTATATATATTTGGAAAATAAAATTCTCAATTTGTGAAATAAAAAATTATTTTTCAAATAAAAGCGTTCATATGTTGGTTTCCTTTAAATGAGGACTACCCAGACTTGAATAATGTGTACTTATCCACCAAATACACACTGAGTATCTAAATATAAGGCATTATGGGAGCTGTAATAATAGCTAAAGCAGGGTTTGAAAAGTGGGAGTTATTAATTAATTAATGTAGTTAGTAATATTAACATTTCCAAACAGAAATATATATTACAGAATTATAACCAAAATGCTTCCAAAGTTGAGGTTGTGTATTTCAACGCACATACATTTATTAAAAGTTAAAATTCTCCAAGCATATGGTTTGATTATATGATTTAATTCAATTATTGTATAATTGAATTAAAAATACATATTGAATACAAACATCTTCCATTTATACAGGCTTTACATTTTATGAAATATTTTCACATACATTATCATAACCAAACTTTCCCAAATTCCTCTTCTCCAAAGTTAGATTACAACATCAGGTTTAAGGTATTATATCTTACTTTGACTTTCTTTCATTAAAAGTTTGACTCTTTAGGGCCGGCCCGGTGGCGCAGTGCGCCACTTGGGAATGTGGCGGCGCTCCCGCCGAGGGTTCGGATCCCATGTGGAGACCGGTTCCCGCTCACTGGCTGAGCGTGGTGCGGGCACAACACCAAGGGTTGCGATCCCGTTGCCGGTCCCCGGTACAGGCGTGACAGCAAGGGTTGCGATCCCGTTACCGGTCAGTAAAAAAGACAAAAAGGAAAAAAAAGAAAAAAAAGTTTGACTCTTTAATAGCAGCGTATAATTATGTTTACATGAAGAATTAGAAAGAAGGCATAGAGTCTCCATATGTTCATTTCAGCCTGGGTGGCTAACTGGCTTATAACAGTCAATGCATGAAAATGGCCTTGATTGAATAAATTAGGAAAATCACAAAAGGAAACCACTGTAGGAAATAGTTTTACACATGTAATTGCTGAAATCCTCTAGTGAATGTGTCAATCTGTACTAACTAAATAAATTTGTTTATAGACATGTTCTGTATTAGCTTCCACTCTTTCACAATCCTTTGCCAAACAAAATCCCACTAGAAGTAGGATGTTCACACCCGAGTAGGAGTGTCTTGGATAAATATTTTTACTATATGAAGACCAAAACCACTTTTACAAATTTCAGACTGTGATTGAAATACTATATTTCTTTAGCCTTTTTCTCTCATCTTTTCTCCTGGCAGCTACTTGTGCATGAGCTTACCTCCTCTCACCCCACACCCCCACAGCTGTGGGGAACAAGAGCCTGGCTATATGCACAGGAGACCAGTCAGTCCTGAGAATGGTGGAACCAGCCTATCCAATCACTGCCACCACCAAATGGACTGGAGAGGCAGAGAAAAGTCCATCTGCAAAATTGCTTTCCTTCCCCTCTCCTAAAAACCTAATTGAAATGATTCACTGAATTAAAGTGTTGTGATTATATATCCTGAGGCTATATTTTATAGAAAGCCAGCTTACACTTTGAGTGCTACATTGCTATGGGTCAAATGTGTCCCCCAAAAGTTCATGTATTGGAAACTTGATCTCCATTGTAACAGTGTTAATAGCATGGGAAATCCAATTATGGTATTTGAAAGGTGGGGCCTTTCAAAGGTGATTGGATCCTGAGGACTGTGCCCTTATGAATGGTCCATTCATGGAGTTATGGGTTGATGGTTTAATGCATTGTCATGGGTGTGGTTCTGTTGGCTTTACAAGGAGAGCAAGTGAGAAGATTAGTTCTCTCTTACTTAGGTATTGCCATGCAATACCTTGGTCACCAGGTGACCCTGTAGAGAGTTCCCACCCAGAAGAAGGCCCTCACCAGATGCTACACCTGGACCATGGATTTCCTAACTTCCAGAACTGTAAGAAATAAACTTTTTTTCTTTATACATTACCCAGTGTCAGGTATTCTGTTACAAGAAACAGAAAACAGACTAAAGCATACATGAATAGAATACATGAAGGTTGAATTCATTCAGCCTATACTCAAGAAATCATAGTAAGAGTTATTGAAATGTAACAGCCACATTCTTTCACAAAGATGACTCTGAGCTCAGCTTTTGCCAATCAGTTTGGAACAAGAAATCTCAACGGACTTCTTAGTTCTGTAGTCTAGAATTGGTGCTAAATTTTTCATAGGCCTTCTAAAGATCTATTTTGTTAATTTGGCTGTTGACTAATAAAATAAAATATTTTAAAGTATGTTTGATTGTAATAACTTCTGTTAAAAGTAAAACTAAGAACATTTCTTTTTCATATGCTAAACCTAAACCTTTTCACTGTTTTCAAAAGTCAACATGACCAATGAACAGTTGACTTGGACAATAGTATGATAGGGGTAATCTGGGCCAATGCAGGATTCTAGTTACTATGACCCCAAAAGTTCACCTTTTAGAATTAATTAGAATAATACCCAATAAAATGAGCACTGTCACTATTACCTAAATAACATATCTAACTTGGGATGGTTCCATACCTTAGGAGATTTAGTCATTTATGATAGCTCTGTTCAAACTAATCTTTCACATCAGAGGGGATAGTATGGTTATTTATGATATTTGGGAGGTAAATTTTCAAAATGGCTAAGGCAGATTATAAATGTTCATGGCAAATCCCATTAAAACACAGCTCTGTTATAGAAATATAGGTATTTACTATGTACAAAATAAAAGAATATTTTCGTAGTACCTCAAAAACACCTAACTTTAAGGAAAGAAATACACAGGCATGGAAGAGGCCTTCCATTGTCAGTCCACAACAGTTCAACTTTGAAAAAAATGGTGAGAATATTCCAATTTAATATAAAGAGTTTATATCAGGCCCTAAAGCAGTGAATGGAAAGAATTAGTTGAATGCTTATATAACATGAGTATTTCTTACCTGAATTTTTAAACCCTTCAGTGATAGGTAGTTCTGGGTTGGTGTCTTGGATTTAATATTTATTGACTAGCCTGTTGACTGTCATTTGGGAACAAGATGAGTCAAGGTCTCTCTCTGGGTCTTATCTATAACACATTTCTGTCTGCCTATGTATCCTGTCCCCAACTCATGTCCCAGCTGTGCCACTTCCTTCAAGAAGCCTCCTTGATCGCCACCATCCACCTCTACTGCCCTCTTATATGGTGCCATTATACTCTGTTCTCATTTTATAACCCCCATCACTTTTGTGCTTTCTCATTCAATATGTCTCCCCCATCAGACTGTTCACCACAGAAAGCAGGAACCACACCTGTGATCCTGCTGAATCCACTGCATCTTAAACTCTGAATTTGTAGAATGAATAAATAAATGGCAGTAGATTTATATAGAAATATACCTTCTCAGGTGGCTACCAAATGTAATTGATATTATTTATTATTGTCTCCTACTCTGTGCCATAATTTTTAATATTCATCGTCTTCAAAGAGTTCTTTAAAAACTTAATTATAATTTGTTTACTGTCTAATCAAATTGATGTATACCATTGGCAAACAGCTTTTGCTATCTATGTTCTTATTCTTTGTATTGTGTTTTTTGATATGGCAAAGGCTACCGAGGCAATGTTTTCTTTTTCTTTCTATCTTGCATCATCATTGTCTAAGACCTTAAAAATGCAATTGAGTAACTTGACCACAAAACCGAGATTTAAAAAATATATATCTATATATATATTTTATATTATCTACTATAAACTTACTGTTAATCGTAATTTCAGAAACAGAGTATTTGAACCTAAAATGTTTAGATTTAACAAAATAATTTGGTGGTGTTGTTTTAGATGACTTGAATACTCTTTTCTGGCAAACAAGGCAGTTGGCTTGGTTGATGCATAAGTTTCCACTCCTGGCAGATAATCAATAGGGAGAAGCCTAGAAATGTTCCCAATGGGAATCGAGATAGATACCAGAATATCTCTGTGCCTTGTAGCATTGCTAATGGTTGGGTTATCAACGTCACTAATTTATTTTTCTTAACATTTGCAGCTGATGATTATCTTGTGAAATTATAAGTGTGTGGCTAAGCCCAGTTTTTAGGAACTGAGAATATCCCAGCCCCTGCTGCCATGGTGAACACTTTAGCATTTCTCATTGTTGTTCGGAGGAAACTAAGCTACCCTACCCGCTAGTCAGATTCATTCATACATTAGATGATTATTTATTAAGCATCTAATATTTACTGAGCATTGGAGTACGCCCTGCACATACAGAGATAAATAAAACAGCAAGTTCCCTGCCTTCTGGAGGCTGTAGATCAATCAAGAAAAATGAGAATTAATGCTGTTAGAGCTGAACACTCCAAAAATTGTTATTTTGATTAGTAACTCCTGCCAATTTGGCACTTTTTACATGTATATGTATGTGTGTTTGCAAACTTGGAATCATTTCAGACATCTTTGTTTTGATTGTTTATAATATAAAGGAGCTAAAGAAGTTAAATATTATTGGCATTAAATTATTATTAACCATAGATGTATTGAAGTGCATGCAATATCATAGAAAGAGTAATTTAGACATAGAAATGGTACGCTTTTAGTCTCTTAAAAAATTGCTCATGATAACATTTACAAAAAATATTTTCATCTAAAATATGATGTTGTTTGTATCAGCCACATAATTATTTGAAAAAAATCCTTAACGCATTTCTCATATAATTTGAAATGATATGGGCAATTAGAAATGGTAAATTTTTTTTTTTTTCCTTTTTTGTCTTTTTTTACTGACCGGTAACGGGATCGCAACCCTCGGTGTCGCGCCCGTACTGGGGACCGGCAACGGGCTTGCAACCCTCGGTGTTGCGCCCGCACCGTGCTCAGCCAGTGAGCGGGAACCGGTCTCCACATGGGATCCGAACCCTCGGCGGGAGCGCCGCCATGCTCCCAAGCAGCGCACTCTCCAGTGTGCCACCGGACCGGCCCAGAAATGGTAATTTTTTTTTTTTTCCTTTTTGTCTTTTTCTGTGACCGGCAACGGGATCGCAACCCTCGGTGTCGCGCCCGCACCTCGCCCAGCCAGTGAGCGGCCAGTCTGTATGTGGGATCCAAACCCTCGGCGGGAGCGCCGCCACGCTCCCAAGCGGGCGCACTGTAGCAGTGCGCCACCGGGCCGGCCCAGAAATGGTAATTTTTAATAATTAAATTTAATTTAGAGATTTTTGTATTCAAAGTGCCAAAACAACTTGGTAATAACCCAAGAATTTATAAAAGCCCAACATTAGTATTCTTCAATAAAATAAGAATTTGACACAGAGTTAGAGAAAAGCATGCATAAAATGATAAGTTCCTCAATATTTATAGGCCCCAGGTTACTTGGAATAGGAGAGTTGATTCTATGTCTTTTATATCCCATTCTGCCAGCCAGAGAAGACCTCTTATTTAAAGGGCAGGGTTCCCTCCATTCTTCTTAAGTCAAGGCTCCACTGTCTGGCAGACTGTCCTCCATGATTTTCACAGTATATTTATAACATAGGGGAAGAATCCAAAAAGGAAAATATTTAATGAAGAGTTTTGCATGTTACAGTGCTAACCATCATATGGTTCAATTTAGGTTTTCTGAAATATCAGAGTTAAAATGAAATTATCAAAAAGAGAAGTCACATGGCAATGGTCCAAACAAAATGTGCTTATTTGTATTTATATTTGCTAATGAAATTCAGCCATGATTCCCACTTTGATTTTAAGAGTCTTAGACCACCATTCAGCTTTATTCATTATAATTAAATCTTTTGCCCACACACAGGCACAAGGGCAGCAAGAAAAAGGGCATGTTCTGTCTTTTAAAAAGCTATTGCATGGCTTTGATACGAAGCTCCAGAGCTTCAAAGATTTATAGTATTAAAGCAAAATAATATGTCTCTCAGGTCATCTCCTTAGATAAATAGAAGGACTAGCAAAGGGCTTGTACTCTGAATCAACCCCAAGTTGGGCAAGGCTGAATTCAGGCGTATGGGTGCAGTGGAATTTGAGACAACCTGAGTTTGAGACAACTTGGTATAGTCTCCAATTTTGCTGCCAGAGGAGAGGTAGAAAAAGGCCAGTTACAAGCACAACTGATTTTACTGTAAGGCTTGGGGGGGGGCAGGG
>NW_007728730.1:228549-231433 GCF_000696425.1 Galeopterus variegatus | reverse complement strand
GGGGGGGGGGGGGGGGGGGGGGGCAGGGAGGGTAATTTAGTTGACTTACAAAATAGAATTTATACATGAAATTCAGAAATTTATAAGTGGAATTCCCAACTGCAGGTCAACTGAGTATTCCAGTAAACTGTTTAGGTAGGTTAACTTAAGAGTTTACTCTACTGCTTCCCTATCCTTTCCTCCCTCATAGCAAAGCCAGTGGCTGTAGAACATCTGCCCTCTGTGTTCTCTTTGTCCCTCTGGAGTGGGGAAGAGCATTTGGGAAACCCTTAGGCTGTTGGAAACTAGCGAGGCCCCTGTGGCCCACAAATAATCTAAAATGCAGAGTGTCTACCCTACACTTAGTTAATTAGGAGTTAACAGTAGTTTGGGAGAGAATGAATATATGCACTAAATCTTTTTACTGTCCCTCTCACTGCTGGATTTAACTCAAATTGGCCAACTCCAAACAAACCCAGGCAGGCCACATCATTTACTCCACCCTACCTCAGAAACTGAGCACAGCCTTAATAAGACTTCAGCAGAAATACATGGGGCATCATCCCCTTGAAAGTCCTAAAAATGCATACTTTTGCCACAGAACCTTTCTGCCAGGTTTATCTTAATTATTTTGATATTTTATCCATTTATCAAAATTATTATTTTGGGTGTTCAGGGAAATTAAGTGACTCTCTGAGAGAGAACCATATCGCAGAAGTAGAACTAAAAGCTTGTAATGGGCTGACTTCTAACTTCTCAGATGTACTGTTTTGGACATCATTAAGTCTCCTCCACACCCCAGCCCTTTCACTTTTGTTCTGTTCCCAAGGGCTCTTAATCCAAAAAACAATTCTTTCCCTACATCTGTTTTCCCCATTAAAGCCAGAGAAGTGAAACACACAGCTTTAGGCAGAATTAGAACCATCCATAAAGAATTCTAGACTGAGTCAGGAATCCTGAGCTCTCCCCACATGACCGTAGATGGATCACACTCTCTAAGCATTAGTTTTTTCATCTGTTAAATTAAGAATTGAGCTAGAGGAATTCACAACGATACTTTCCAGTTCTGAAGTTCTGTTGTCTTTTAATTTAGATGTTACCAAAGGGTTTATTCATCTTGTTTTAGCAGGCTTCATTTCCAAATTCCTTTTTTGTTATGGTATTAAATGTTTTGTGACAGTTAGACAGGCTATGCTCCTTAACAGTGACATCTCAGCATCTGGGAAGGAAAAAAACAATGACTACTACAGATGGGAGATGGAAAAAAACAATGACTACTACAGATGGGCTCAAAGTGGGGAATGTGAGAGCTACAGGTAACCTGTTTGCTGTCTGGGTAAAAACCATACTCCCAAAACTTCAATTTCTGTCTCTTCACAGTTAAATTCATTAAATGCCAACATTAGGGTTTCTATTAAAAAATATTGTTTACTGCATAATCACGACAGATTCTGAAAGCATTCCATTTATCGTAAAAATCTTTTTGGGGTCTTATTAATACTCATGCATTTTACCATCATTCTCAGCCCTCTCACTATCATCCACATCACCTAGGGTGCTTCTAAAATATTCCAAAGCCTAAACTCCACTCAGACCAATGGATTTTTAAGAATTAGAGCCAGAATATCCAATTTTTAAAGATCACAAAGTGATTTGGATGCAGTCTTCTTTACTATACACTACCTGTATTAAAGTTAGTTTGAAAAATAGCACTAGCTGAGAATGCATCCAAGCTGAAGGTGATTTAGATTCAAGATCCATCTCCAGTCTGAAGTATTATGTCAGGCTGATCTAGTTTAAATGTGAAGTAAAATTCTAATTTACCATTTAAGTGATGTTTAACAAGAATTGAGTTTGTTAGGACAAGGAGAATATGTGTATTGATATTAATCTGGGTGGAATAAATTATGCCATATTTTGGGGGAGGGGAAGGTGTTTACTTTTTTTGTTTGTTTATTTAAGACAATATGGTATACTGAAAAGAAAACAGGCCCCCGGGTTTTAAATCCTGAATCTACCACTTACTAGTCAGTCACTTTTAAAAGGAGAATATGAGACTTTTCTTTTCCTAGTGCGGTAAGGCTCACATTAGATGAAAGTACTTCATAAACCATAAAACCATGTATCCCAGCATTTTAAAATTTCACTCCTCTCTACTTTGAGAAATATACAAATATCATGCCTTTTTTAAATGTAATTTAAATTTTAAATATTATGATTAAAAGCAAAAAAGCAAACTAAAAGGCTGCTTTGTTTTCTCCCTCCTTTCCACCCATGAGTGTGACCTCTCAATACATCTTTCTTATGGTAGTTAAAATGTTAACATTAGATTGGAAGCTTAGTGAAGGCAGGGACTCACTTATCTTTGTGTCTTTTGCTCCACCAAGTACACAGTGGTTTACACAGAGTAAGAACTCAGTAAAGATTTGCTGAAATCAAATGAAGCAAATTTACAGGAATTCAGACAATAGAATTAATATCCCCTTTCTTAGGCCTTTGAGAAATGAAGTATTTATAAGGAAATTTGGGGCCTGCTATAATGAAATTCTTGTTCTATTTTATTTAAAGTTTGAGAAAGCAGAAAAGAATCAGGAAAAGTAGTGAAAATAAAATGTAAGTTTGAACTGGGGGAAAGGATGATTTTTAATCTATTGTTAATGCTTTATTAATTAGGCTAATGGCATAAATACACACAATAGTATTTAACTTAGAACTCTACAATAAGTTCTATAGCGTGTTTATCCTCTTTTGCTTAAGATAAATATCAATCTTTTGCTTTTTAATATTAGCATGTATTTCTTAATGTACCAACTGATGACAACCCGTTAAAGAAATAAACCAGTTTGGGGGCCGGCCCGGTGGCGCACTGGATAAGTGCGCCGCTTGGGAAGCGTGGTGGTGCTCC
>NW_007728730.1:225625-228243 GCF_000696425.1 Galeopterus variegatus | reverse complement strand
CGGAAAAAAAAAAAAAAAAAAAAAAAAAAAAAAAAAAAAGAAATAAACCAGTTTGGGATTTAAATGTTTTCTCTAGCTTGCCCATATACAAATAAGCAACAACAACAACAAAAAAAGTTATATTTTTTGAAGTACACACTTACGAATTAATTTCCCCACCAGTTCCCAGTGAAATAGGTGGAATCTGTGTCTGCTTATCTGGGTAGATTAACATTCTGATACAGGTCATAATTTGGAGCTTAATGAATCATTGAATGTCAAAAATTGGGAGCTACCTTGTTCCTCAACTTAAAAAAAACAAAAACCTATATTTCCCTTTATGGGCTAAGACATTATGAATAATACACCAAAAGCACAAGCAACAAAAGAAAAAATAAATAAATGGTATTATATCGAACTAAAAAGCTTCTGCACAGCAAAGGAAATAACAGAGCAGAAAGACAACCTACAGAATGGGAGAAAATATTTGCAAACTATACATCCAACAAGGGATTAACATCCAGAATATACAAAGAACTCAAACAACTATACAGTAAAAAACCAAATAATCCAGTCAAAAAGTGGGCAAAGGAGATGAATAGACATTTTTCAAAGGAAGACATATAAATGACCAACAGATACATGAAAAAATGCTCAGCATCACTAGCCATCAGAGAATGTAAATCAAAACCACATTGAGATATCATCTCACCCCAGTTAGACTGGCCATTATTAAAAATACCAGGAACAACAAATGCTGGAAAGGATTCAGGGAAAGGGGAACTCTTGTACACTGTAGGTGAGACTGTAAATTAGCACAGCTTTTATGGAAAACAGTGTGGAGATTTCTTAAACAACTACAGATAGAGCTACCATACAATCCAGCAATCCCACTACTGGGTATATATCCAAAGGAATGGAAATCATCATGTCAAAGGGATACCTGCACTCCTGTGTTCATTGCAGCTCTATTTACAATAGCCAAAATATGGAACTCACCTAACTGTACATCAGCAGATCACTGGATAAAGAAAATATGGTATAATATGCACAATGGAATACTACTCAGCCATAAAAAAGGATGAAATTCTGCCACGTGCATCAACATGGATAAGTCTGGAGAAAATTATTTTAAGTGAGATAAGCCAAAGAAACAGAAATACCACATATTCCCACTCATAACTGGCTGCTAGGAAGGAAGGAAAGGAGGGAGGGAGAGAAGGAGCAAAGAAGGAAAGAATGAAGGAAAGAAAGAAAGACCACAACAATACGTTGAACTTTCAGAAGGAGAGAACAAACCTAAGGATACTAGAGATGGGGAGAGGGGAGAGGGGGTTTGGGATGTGATAGGTTGGGCAAAGGGCATAAGGAAATATCACGATTTGTAAGAATTAATATGCTAATAATAAATTTAAAACAAAAAATGAAAAGCCCCCAAAACTACGAACTTAAAACTAGGAAATTAAAATTTTAAGTTGATACTTAAAATAGTGTCATCTTTGCTGCTAACCTTGAGACACGCTAAAATGTCTGAACTTTTCAACAAATTGACAAAGTATCAATTAGTAGTTGAGAACAGAGCTTTATTAAATCAGAAGTAAATCTTACGCGGTATATAGCATGTAGGAGCTGGTTTGTTGGGGAAGTCCTACTGTATTATTGATTAATTTAAAAATTTCGATAGTGAGTGGAGGTTCTGGCTGTTTCTGGTGAAAGCCTGGGCTTTACTGACTAGGAATGCCTGTGAATATATTTAACTGGGAATCATTTATAGGATCTGACAGAAGAGAGTAAGTGTGATACAAAGTGTTTCATGAGAATGTGGCCTGTGGAAGGCCCTCGCACCAAGCAATGTTTACATTTAGTTTCAATATTTGCAATACAAGTAGGAAGTCACGGTTGACACAAAGATGAGTTGTCTTCATCCATCTTCCTGTAAAGTTGCTTACTCTGGAAAGTATGCCAAATTTGGGATGTTCCCATAATTGCCTTACATAGCAACATACATCCTTTGTACTTCAAAAGGAAAAAACAGTGACTCAGGGTGGAGGACCCTAGGGGATTAATTTGCTGAAATTGCTCTTCACTAATTACACATGCTTGTTTGTTCCTTCTTTATTTTAGAATTAGGATAGGAACGACTCATTACAGAAATCTGTGTCAGCTCTAAACTTTGGTTTTCTCATTAGACTTGGCTACCTGAGAATCTGTTACTAAATCTGTAATCTTTTAGTTGTTTGCAAATAATGGTGATAAATCATCTGTGAAGGTGAATTGATCTTTGAAAAGTGACATTTCAGTCACTTTTCTAACAAGAACCATTTTGTATTGCCCAATCTAGAAAGGTTAAATTTGGTTATTTCTCAGATGGGCTCAGCCAAGATTCAATCTCTCCCTGAGCCAAAACCTCCTTTATCAAGGCAGGCTCATCACTTCAACCATTTACCTTTAGGAAGAATCCAGCTTTACTCCCAGGTACATTTATCTCTTTCCATGTAAAATCATTCCTGTGCTTTAAATATTATGTTAAAAGCAGTTGTTGTAGTTCTAAAATTGAAAATACCAGCATCAAGAAGCTCAGAGTATTACTTTGGCATAAGCCTCTGTAAGGCAGCCGGCGGGGGGGGGGGGGGGGCCCC
>NW_007728730.1:204790-225422 GCF_000696425.1 Galeopterus variegatus | reverse complement strand
GGATTACAAATGATAATTTTCGCGGGTGTCCACAGCCTGAGGATCCCCTGCCTGTGGTTGTGGGAAGACACCCTGTCCATTTCTGCAAGTTATTTGTGGCTCTCTAAGGAACTCATGTAACACTGTTCTCCAGTGCACAATCTTAGGAGGTAGAATTGGAATTTTCTAGTCCTTGTTAGAATGTTTGCTTCAATCCAGAATGTTCTATAACACAAAAAGTCCCATCGTAAGGAACAAGCTCACAGAGAGTGTTGAGAAGTGAAACTTGGGACGTGCCACTGTTTCCCATCCTTGATACACCGACCTGGAGTGAGCTGCACAGCAGCGTAACAGACTGATGAAATTTTAGCCAGGTCTCCAAAGACTGACAAGCATAGTGAATCCTATGTAAGCAGGATATTTGGAGAGAAGGTTTCAAGTTAATTTAATTTTATGATTAACTGAAGGTTATCCAGAAAACCATATTTGTTTCACCTCATGTTGGTGGAAGTCTTTCTTAAAAGGTTGGGTCCACTTTCTGTTTTTAGTGTAACTACAAATATATTCTGATCATTTTTTAAGATTAAGAGTTTTCAGCACCTCTATAGCATCATCTTGATCATAAAATGGTATTCTATATTTCCTGTGATATGGTTCTTGAATGTCAATTTATTGGGCTAAAAGTGTACAGACTCCAGAATACCCCACAGTTATTAGCATAAGGGGAAAAAATCCCTAATATTAGATTTTGTCATTTTCTCCAACTTCAAATTTCTGAAAACAGATTGTAGAAAAATTCTATTTGAGAGTTCTGAATTCTCTGAATGTGACTGTTACTAGTTTAAATAATGAAAAGTATTCTGGTGAAATGGGAATTTTATTCCTAAGTCTAGAATTTTAGTTCTGCTGCACTCTGAATCTCAAAATTAGATTTAGGACAAGTCACAGAGACCCTCTGTGGTCCACATCTTCCAACTATGAAAAGCAAAACATATCTTTTGGGATAGAAAGCATGCAATTTTGTTTTCTTTATTGGAATATGTTGTGTTATTGCAATTAGGATTCATTTTCCCATTTTCTTTTATGGGAATATTTAATCCCACCGTGCCTATCCGTATATATGTTCATGTACATATATAAAATTATGTAAGATTTGAGTTTTCTCTACTATCTATAATGTACAGAACTCCTTTGAGATCATCCTATTTTAGGAGGGAGGAAAAGCCTCTATTAGTGTCTGTTCCCATAGCTTTTCACTCAGGCTATAAATTAGGCCTGGGAAGGCTATAATGAGTCAGTAATTTATAGACTATTAAGATACTTAGTTAGAAATGATTCTTGAGCATGTCAAATAGAGAACACATGTTTATAAAAGACAAACAGATTCAACACAATGTCTTTAGACTAACCAAGTCCAATCAATTAACAAAATGGGATGTCTTATTTTGCATATCTCCCACTTCCCCAAAATAGAATCACTAACCACTTGTTAACCACACTGACATTTAAAAAGACAGAATGGTTGCTATAGCTTTGCTACCAGAAATGTTCAGATTAAGCGCTCTATTAGATTATAGCCAACAGAGTCTACAAAATAGAAAGAAAGCTGTGCTTGCTTTTTGCCTCTTTTCCTTGTTTGACTTGATGTGATAATTCATTGCAGATTTCTTTTTCTTTGACAGAGTGCCTACCGCAGGAATGGGATGGCTTTTCTAGCCTGCTGATGTGACTGTGTCTGTGCCTGCAACAACAGGAAAAGCAATATTATATTAAGGTGATTTCTTTTCCCCTCCTTGGACAAAATAAAACACATGTTCACCTCATCCATATCCTAGGGAGTGGGCTGGTTTGTTGTGACTATCAACTGGCTGACTTCTGTTCTTTTCCATCCCCCTCGACGCTTAGCCTTGTTTACTAGATGAGCCATTTAGCTAATTAATGGCAGGATGTTTGGGGTAGTGTGTAGGTGTGCAAGTATGCAGATCACACTATTTTGAAATTTTAACTCGGAATGGATTTACTGCCCTCAGCTCTCACTTCTTAAAAGTAATGTCTTTCCCCCTCCTCCCCCACCCCTCGTTTAGTGTGTATTGTATTTGATACATTTTATAATCAATGTTTGGAACAAAAGAAACAAAATTAAAACGACAGTTTTCCTCTGACACAATCCCACCAACTTTACTTTCCAGCATTTGTTGACTATATCTACATGTATTTTAGAGACTACTATCCATTTTATTAACTTACACTAATCAAACATCTAATCGACCTGATGAACTGCCTGTTCCCATCTCCTCTTCCCTTCACCCCACTTACCATATATGTGTCATTCTCATGCCTTCTTCCCAACTTCCTGCCACCTGCCTACCATGTGTGTTTTTTCTCACATAGAATCTTTTTCCTGCATCTTCATTTCCCTGTGTTCTCAGTTCCTCCAATCCCCAGGCCTACCACTCCTACATATGCTGTACCCATTTAGAAGCAAAATAATCAGAATCAGTAGGAAAGGAGCAGAGGATTTGCTTCCTCCCTTCAAAGCACTACCACACCTCCTAGACTGGAAATGTGGGCTGGGTAAATTCTTCTGGTAGCAGCTGAGCTACCCTTCTGGCATCTATACTTTGTCCAGGAAATGAGGAACTGTAACTCATGGGGAAAAAAACAAAAACAAAATATAGCAGATGTAATTGTACAGTTTCTGATTAAACTTGAATTGCAAAAAAGGAAGTTATTTCTTTAATTCTTTAGGAGTTTTGTTCAATTTTAATTTTATCATTGTTTTTCACACACACTGAAACAGACTTTCTAAAGAACTAATAAAAACAGGAATGAGAAGCATGAAAGATTTTCTTCTCAAGACCAAAATCATTGTCTCAGTTAATATCATTGTGGCATGTTATTCACGTTGAACTATCTTTTACCTGTTCTGTTAATCCTTTTAGAAAAAATCTTCATGTCAAAAACAAAAAATGCAGATATATAGTATCATAAAATTGCTAAACGGTTTTGATGTCCCATCTGTGCTTGTTGAAATGTATGATTAAACTTTTCTTTTTATCATCATTCTTATTTTCTTTGGCATCCCTAATCATGGAAAATTATAAGCTTGCAGTAAATATCCTAACTTTTAAAACAACAGCATTTATTGTATTTGGTTTTGATCTGCCAGGTTTATAAATGGTATAAAATTTTCAGGGGCTAATTTTTCACATCAAAATTCCTTCTCTTTCACATTATACATTTTAAAGTATGCACAGGGCAGAAAATGTAGAGTTTAGGTTTTTTCCCTTCATTTTATTCTACCTGATGTCCTTATAGTCCCAGAGGAGGAAGACTCAGTGCACATTTCTCTCAGAAATATGACAGGTCTGTATTTTCATTGGTCTGGCGTATGTTTGTCTATCTTGAGCTGTCTGACAGGTAATTATTTGTAAAATCTGGTTTTGCCCAGTAAGTTAATATAATAACCTTTCACTTTTCATCATAAGTCAGGGAGCTGAATTTAGAATAAAACATGGTCATTTATGTTTGCCCTGAACCAGCCTAGATGTTGCCATAATTAAACAATATTAATATTTTTAATTTTTTTTCTTTTCTACACTTAGGTTCTTTCTCTGACTCTTTCCACAACACTAAATTTGAAGTGAAATGAAATTTCCTAAAGCGATGAGTATATAAAAAAAATTGTTTTTTAGAAGGGAAGTTTCAGAAAGTGTGACTTCAATAAATTATTTTCTGGGCCTGCCCGGTGGCGCACTGGATAGTGCACCGCTTGGGAAGCGCGGCGGCGCTCCCGTCCGAGGGTTCGGATCCCACGTGCAGACCGGTTCCTGCTCACTGGCTGAGCGAGGCGCGGGAGCAACACCGAGGCTTGCGATCCCGTTGCCGGTCCCCGGTCCGGTACGGGGGCAACACTGAGGGTTGCGATCCGTTGCCGGACACGGAAAAAAGACAAAAAGACCAAAAAAATAAATAAATAAATAAATTATTTTCTCAAGATTAAAATGTTATTTAGAATCATGTGTTAGAGCAAAAGATGGTCTTAGAGATCATTGAGAAAAACCAGTTATTTCAAATAAATAAATAAATAAATTATTTTCTCAAGATTAAAATGTTACTTAGAATCATGTGTTAGAGCAAAAGATGGTCTTAGAGATCATTGAGAAAAACCAGTTATTTCACAGATGAAAAGAACATGGCCTACAGAGGGAAAGTAGCTTTCCCAAGATCACTTAATAATGGTAGTGACAGACCAGAGACAGAAATTCATGTTCCCTAATTTTTAGTATAGTATTACACTCTGCCATACTATATTTACATAAGAATATTGCCAAGACACATTAGGGTTTTATGGCATGTTTATCCTAGACAATAATGTAAATTTATAACAAATGATACTAATGTAGACATCCTAAAGTATTAAGCATTATATATTAAAATATTCTTCAGTGGGACTATGATATTAAATGATTTGTGTTCTCTTATACATCAAGCTGAACTCTAAACCAAATGTGAGTATACAAAACTTGTTTCTATTTTTTGTCCCTTATGTCTTAGAGATATTTATTTATTTGAAAATAAACCAACAAATTAATTAATAGCTTCATATGGGAAATTGATACTGTCTCCCTAGATTTGATGGTAAAGGAAATAGAAATATTTCTCCCTTCACCTAAATTTGGAAGTGTAACTTTCTGAACATGCCATTTTGAAGTTATGTCATTAGCCTTCTTGCCTTCATATATTGTAATAGTTGTAATTAAAAAATAACATTTCAATTTTAGATCCAAGAGTTTTATTTGAAAACCATCATAAGCACAAACATTTTTTTAAATGGTATATAAAATTCCTATATTTGGGAGAACTCTTCATTTCTTACTGTTTGCTTTTTGTTTTTATAAAATAATAAACAACCCACATTTAATTCTTTTACCACACAAAAGACAAATAAACATAACTGGTGACTCTTGGTCTAAAAGAAAACAAGTTTACTTGTCTAGAAATCATAAAGTTTAATTTTATGAATTTTTTTATATAGTTCCCAAATTGAGTATTGCTTTCCAATTTATATAACCACTTGTATAAAACTGAATAACTACAGAGATTCAGTGCACTCCCGGAATTTAGATATAACCTTCCTAGGTTGCATTTAAAATTCTACCATCAACCATGTATACATCTCATAAAATATTTTACAGTTTCCTATATGCTCTGGCTGAACACTTCATAGTACATAAACACTTCTGCAAATAATCTAAGGGCATCAAGTTGAATATGTCATAGCAGTAGCCCCCACATAGAGCTAATTCTCCAGCAGTGTATTTTCTTATTTTTATCTTCTTATTTGAAATCCAAGGTGAAACTTTGGTGCTGTTGATGTACAGTGGAGGGGGAGTAGGGGACTCTAGCAGTTTTAGAGGAGTTGTGTTCATTAAAGCAAAGACTTTCTGCAGAGGGCACTAAGCCAGACTTAAACAACAAAACCATGCCTGCAGGAATTGGGTGTAAATGTGGTGCTTATATTAGAGCTAGATGTCTTTACTGAAAAACTTGAATATTAAAAAGTCATATCTCTTAAAGTAAATCTCAGGTGTTGTGAGTAGGATAGTGATACCCTGGCACTTTTAAAAAATAGAGAGACTTGCATTTGTTTTCTGGGACAAAATATCTAGTATTCATGCTGTCATACGTCATAGAAATGTTGGCAATTGAAGCATATTTTTAAAACAATCAATTCCTACAAAGTCACAAGAAACTCACATACAATATTCCATTGCTGGAAACCACAGTAATTCTGTATAGAGCATTATATTCATGATCCCTTTTCTGCTCATCACCACCCAGTATTCACTATTATTTTTTTCATAGGAAAGTAAAAATTGAAAAAGGTATAGGAAAAAGCAAGAATCAAGATGATCAAAGTATAGTTTTACTTATACCAAGTAACACTCAACTTACTATAAAAAATGACGATATATTGTGACAGCATTTTAAAAGTTTTACATAATAATTATAGCATACCATATGCTACCCTGTGTGCTAAGCACTTTGTATGGTTTATCTCATTTATTGCTCACAGCCCCACTATGAGATACACACTATTCTCCTTGTTGCCCATAGACAGGAGAGAAGAAACTGAAGAACAGCAGGTTAAGTGCCTTATGCAGAGTTACCCAAGATACCTGGCATCTGTACCCAGCACTTTGATCCCAAAGCACATGTTATGAACTGCTGTTACACAGCATTGACTGAACTAGAGTAAAGATTTCTCATAATGTATTAAAGAGAATTGCTGCCTGACCTTGAACCTAGAAGCACTTCTCAGTACCAGAAAACTTGATTACAAGAAAATTTCACTTTAACTTAACATTCCTTCTCTAACGCCAAATATTATGTATATAGTAGAATATCATATAATGTATAATAAAATATAATTATGTAGAATCATGCCAAGTGTCCTATAATGTCTTAAACCTTAAGATAAATACATTTGAGTCCCTATAAAAATATGAGAGAAAACTTCCTCAAAGATCCATGTGTACAAAGCCTTTCCTTTCTGAAGAACAGATTTCTCCAGCGGGCTCTAATTTCACGGGCTACTATTTTATGCTTTCATACAAGATATTTGTCTATGTTAAAATATAATCTCCATCTTGTTTACATATGTTTTCAGTGGCAGATACAGAAGTACTTATGGCAGTGCCTTGAAACTTTATACAGATAACCCTTTTAAGTGTTTGCTCGTTAATTATGATATATAGTGGTCATAGTTTCTCCTAGCCCAGAGTGTCTGTGTGTGTGTTTGGGGAAAGTGGTGTACGGAGATACATAGGAAAGTGCAAAGAAAATTACTGAGCACAATTTGGATTACAAATGATAATTTTGCATTCTAGTCAGTAGGTAGCAGCTTCTTTAATTCAACCCTAGGTCTGCTCTGCCTAAGGACAAGTCTGATTTATGTCTTTTAAGATTCTAAATAGCAGTGCACCAGCCTGTGGTACTGCAGCTTTCTTTTCTGAATGGCTTTGATTTGCTTCTTCCAACCACATCACTTGGGAGAAGTTAGTTCACCTGTCAGTGCATTGGCCACTTCTCATCACCCCTCCCTTACATATATTGGAATCAGTCAAGCAGTCCCTAAGCAGCAGCGACAACTGCAGCTAGTGGGTTGGCTTGCCACACTTCCATAGGTTTGGCCTATAAGGGGAAAATGGGCCCAAATGGCCTTAGACAGTTTATTACTTAAATAGCCGCACTGGCAAGATCAGCATGGTGTCTGCTTTCCATGTTCCCAATCCCATGAGAAGATACCAAGCCAGAGGGGCCAGATGACAGAAGACTGGAGGTAGTGGCCATCACTGCGTCATGGAGGAGCCAACTCTAAACTACAGCCAAGCAGTTTTATAGTTTGCATCCATACGCAAAAGGGGGTTAGGTGGAAAGTCCCATGCCTCACCAGGACCTGAGAAACAGATGAGAACTGCCTCGTAGCAGCTTCTCACAAGATTGGCTGTCTTGTGATGTTCTTGTCATGAACACAGACTGCGGTTGAACCTTGCCTCTATAATCTCTGTGGAGATGAGCAAGGTTGTCTGGATGCCCTTCCACTACAATAGGTAGAATATCCTGTTTCAACAGTCTGAAAAATTAGTCTACCTCTTTTTTTCTAGGTTTTCACAGTGGTCTCTTTCCCTAGCTCTTTCCTGTGAAGTTTCCTGCCTGGCTGAGCACGCAGCACCCTCTGCTTCCGCTGAAGTCCTAAAACCTTTATTGTTCTGCTTCCTATGTAGCGTCCCTAATCATCTCTTCATGTGCCTTTAGTCTGCACCAGATTAAGAATTTCTTGAGGGCAAGCCTCGGATTAATGCCTCTTTGTAATCCCCACATGCACACATTAGGTATTCAATAAACATTTGTCGTTTGGTTAATAGAAAAGAAATTATTCATTAAAACATGAGCTTGGAATCCTTTTTTAAAAATCTTTGTTTAATCTCTTATTAATGTTGTTTAACTTATTTGGCTGCAAATCTCATGAACTGTAGGTAATCACAGCTTATTTATTTATTTATTTAAGACAAATGCAGTGTCTCAGAGAACCCAATTCAATGCACCCTATGTGTCAGGTTTCTTATGGCCTTTGTGATTAGGCCTTTGTGACTTCAGTCTTGTTTGAAGGGGTTAAGGACCTCATAAAGAGATAACCTCAGTCACATTTGCACTACTAATAGTGTAAGAACATTGGTGTCCCATCTTAATCTTAACTTGAAAGAAATTATAGATTAGTAAACCTCTGTTTTTGTATGTAGTCCATCTTTGAAAACCTACTAGTTCTCCCACTAGTTTAAAGACAATGAGCCTTTTAGGATGAGATCTCCTTAAATTAGTGGAATAATATGTTCACTGAACTTAAAGCAAATATAAAGATCTATTTAGACTGAAAAGAATGAGATTTTTGTGAACTGGAAGCAATAGCTTATCACCAAAGAGTAGCTTGAAATTAAAATGTTTGTTTTCTAAAGAAACATATCTGTTCATTCATTCAAAAAAATACACCTATGAAAGCCAAGAAATCAACATGGAGTCTATAATTCCCAAACAAGGACCTGAGAGAAACTTTGGAATTATAGATGAGGATTCATGAGACCATCTAGATTAAATTAAATAAAACTTGTTTTGCCCATATAGTGCCATTTATATTTTAAATCTATTCATATATGCCCTTGCGGCTTATAAAATATAAATTTATTTAAAAGTAATATTGAAATCTGGTAGCTTTTTGACATTACATTTTTTTCTATTTAAGGGATTGCAAAAGCCAAGTTATAGAATACATAGATCTGTGAGTTTGTTTATATTAAAAAGTGCTTCTCAAGCTCAAAAAAAAAAGTGCTTTTTGTACTTTTATAATAATTGTCTTTGTCTCCTCAGTTCTTCAGTGGTAAGTAGATTGTGCCTTCTTGAGGTTATGGGCTGCTTTAACTTAGATTTAAAGGTATTTTTTTTTCCTTTGACACAAAGTATCAACTGAATTTTTTTCATATGTCTTATTTTGGGAAAAATTTATGATATTTTTAACCTTAGGAAGTTTTGCTTTTCCTGACATTTTATTGCTTTGCATATTTGAAACATTTTAATCCCAGACAATAAATATTATGTGATTATTGTTTTCATATGGGTAGGCTATTTCCTCCCCCTTTCCCAGCCAATGATACTAAAAAATGTATTAATTCTAAACTGTGCTATTCAGCTTTCCCAGAATCATGTATAATGAAAATTGAAGAGGGGCAGGTTTGAGAGAGGAGGGGTAATAGTAGTTAAAAATAAATCGAAGTGTGTGGTTTTCTTTCAGCTGAATTCCAATTTTTTTCTTGTTCAGTTGAAATGAAGATTGTATTTACTCCATAAATCATTTTTATAAACTGTCATAACCAGTTATTACATTAAATGGTATCTTTTTATATCATTATTATGGGAGTTAAATGAGTCTTAATAAAGTAGATGGCTATTAGCTGAGTATATCATGAGTACTTAGTGTTTAAAAGCATCCACCTTTAAAAACTAACCTTTTAGCTCCCTCACTTTATTAAATGAGTCTTAATAAAGTAGATGGCTATTAGCTGAGTATATAATGAGTACTTAGTGTTTAAAAGCATCCACCTTTAAAAACTAACCTTTTAGCTCCCTCACTTTCTTCAAGTCTTGCATCAAATATCACTGTCTCAATAAGACCTTCTCTGACCACTCTTAAATATTGAAACCCAAACCCTCCCTAGCATACCATATGCCCTTCCTTGCTTTCTTGTTCCACTCTAACACTTACCATCTTCTAACATACCATTTCACATATAGCTCACATAGGAGTTGGGGTGCCAACCCCCTGCAGTTTAAAGTCTGTGTATAACTTTTGACTCCTCAAAAACGTAATTAGTTAACTGCTACTTACTGACCTAACAGTAGGCTATTTATCTGTTTGGTTAGTTATGTCTTACATTCATGACATTCCTAATCAAAAATTTTCCAATATATGTATTGAGAAAAATCTATGTATAAGTGGACCTGCACAGTTCAAACCCATGTTGTTCAAGGGTCAACTGTACTTAATTATTTTGTTCATTGTCTCCTCCCTCTAGAATGTGGACTCTCTGTGATTAAGGATTATGGTCTATTTTGTCCACTGCTATATCCCAGCACTTAGAACAGTGCCTGACACATAGTGCATGTTCAGTCAATATTTACTAAGTGAATGAATAATTGATCAGTACTTAATCTGCAAATTCTTGCAACACTATACTCATGTTATTGTACTCTCTGGTTCTTCTCTAGCCTTTAATTGTTCCTTCTCACTTCTCTCCTGGTTTGTCATCTTACTCATTAAGCTTCCCCTTGACTTTCCAAATTCCTCTGAACTTCTACAACTGTGTTTTTCGACATAACTCTTTTTTAAACGTTTTTACATTTTAATGCTTTCTGAATCACAATGCATCTTCAACAGAGTGAGAAATTTTGCCACCAGAAATAGAAATTAGTTGTGACATAGATTTTCAAGGTATTATATCAAACTTTATTTTGATATATGTTTCACTACTTGCTTAAATTTTTTTTAATCACAACTCCAGGTCAGCAGTTGTTTAATTTTAGTGCATTTATTTATCACTTCATATGTTGAAGTTTTTTAGACAGGATACATAGAATATATTTATTTTTTTAAATCAGTTTAATACAATATAGTTTACATATAGTAATAAGCCCTTTTTAGATGCACAGTACAATTCAGTAACTTTTGACAAATGAACACAGCTGTGTAATGACTACCACGATCAATAGACAAGAACGCAAAAACTTTCTCTCATGTTCGTTTGTAATTGATCCCCCACCCTATCACTAACCCCAGGCAGCTACCAATCAGATTTCTGTCCTTATAGGTTTTCCTTTTCCAGAATAGAATATAAAATGGAATAATTCCATTTGAAGTTGAATTTCAAGTTTTTTTGTGTCTGACTTATTTTTACATAGCATAATGCTTTTGAGATTAATTCACATTGTTCCATGTATCAGTAGTTCATTGTCATTTATTGCTGGGTAATATTACATTGTATGCAAGCACTCCGATTTGTATATTCATTCACTGCTGAATGTACATTTGGATTGTTTCCAATTTCTAGCTACTAATAATAAAGTTGCTATGAACATGGATGGACAGATCTTTGTGTGGACTCGTGTTCATTGGTATTGGGTAGATACGTAGGAGTAGGATTACTGAGTAATATGGTAAGTGAATATTTAATTTTAAAAGAAACTGCCAAAGTCTTTCCCAAAGTGGCTGTACCATTTGGCTGTATTCCCATGAGAAATAAGAAATTTCTAGTTACTCCATATCTTTGCCAGCATTTGGTATATCATTTGTTTTGTTTTAATTTTAGCCATTCTAATAGGTGCATGGTGGTATCTCATTGTGCTTTTACTTTTCATTTCCGTGATGACTAATGATATTATGTATTCGTTTGTCATCCATATCTTTTTTCTGGAGCCATTTGTGCAAATTTTTTGCCAATTAAAAAAAAATTGGTTGTTTTTTGGTGACTATTGTAAATGGGCTAGCTTTCTTGATTTCTTTTTCTGCATGTTCACTGTTGGAGTATAGAAATGCTACTGATTTTTGTGTGTTGATATTGTGTCCTGCAACTTTGCTGAAATCATTTATCAACTCTAAGAGTTTTTTGTAGAGGCTTTAGGCTGTTCGATATATAGGATCATGTCATCTGCAAACAGGGACAGTTTGACTTCATCTTTTCCAATCTGGATACCCTTTATTTCCTTCTCTTCTCTGATTGCTCTGGCTAGTACTTCCAACACTGTGTTGAATAGGAGTGGTGAGAGTGGCCATCCTTGTCTAGTTCCTGTTCTTAAGGGAAAAGCTTCCAGCTTTTCCCTGTTCAGGATGATATTGGCAGTGGGCTTGTAAAAATAAAATACTTAGGAATAATGTTAACCAACGATGTGAAAAATCTCTACAATGAGAACTACAAACCACTGTAGAGAGAAATTAAAGAGGACACAAGAAGATGGAAAGATATCTCATGCTCTTGGATTGGAAGAATTAACATTGTGAAAATGTCCATACTGCCCAAAGTGATCTGGAAATTCAATGCAATTCCCATCAAAATCCCAAAGGCATTTTTTTCTGAAGTGGAAAAAACTATCCTAACATTTATATGGAATAACAAAAGATCACGAATAGCCAAATCAATTCTGAGCAAAAAAATAGAACTAGAGGCATAACACTACCTGACTTTATACTACAAGGCTATAATCACCAAAACAGCATGGTACTGGCATAAAAACAGACATACTGATCAATGGAGTAGAATAGATAATCCAGAAGTCAACCCACACACCTACAGCCATCTGATCTTTGACAAAGGCAGCAAGTCTACACACTGGGGAAGAGACTGCCTCTTCAGCAAGTGGTGCTGGGGAAACTGGATATTGATATGCAGGAGAATGAAACTAGACCTATACCTCTCACCATATACCAAATTCAACTCAAAATGATTAAAGAATTAAATATACACTCTGAAACAATAAAACTCCTTAAGGAAAACATAGGTGAAACACGCAAGGAAGTAGGATTGGGTACAGACTTCATGAATACAACCCCAAAAGCACAGGCAACCAAAGGAAAAATAAAGAAATGGGATTATATCAAACTAAAAAGTTTCTGCACAGCAAAAGAAACAATTAACAGAGGTAAAAGACAACCAACAGAGTGGGAGAAAATATTTGCAAAATATACATCTGCCAAAGGATTAATACCCAGAATATACAAGAAACTTAAACAACTTTACAGTAAAAAAACAACCCAATTAAAAAATGGTCAAAAGAGCTGAATAGGCATTTCTCCAAGGAAGATATATGAATAGCCAACAGACACATGAAAAAATGCTCAACATCACTCAGCATTTGGGAAACGCAAATCAAAACCACACTGAGATACCATCTCACTCCAGCTAGAATGGCTAATATCCAAAAGACTGAGAATGATAAATGCTGACAAGGTTGGGGAGAAAAAGGAACCCTCCTACATGGTTGGTGGGACTGCAAAATGGTGCATTTTCCATAAAGGAAAATGGTTTGGCAGTTCCTCAAACAATTACAGATATATCTACCATATGACCCAGCTATTCCACTGCTGGATATATACCCAGAAGAATGGAAATCATCACGTCTAAGGGATACTTGTACTCCAGTGTTTATTACAGCACTATTTACAATAGCCAAGAGTTGGAACCAGCCCAAATGTCCATCATCAGATGAGTGGATATGGAAAATGTGGTATATCTATACAATGGAATTCTACTCTGCTATAAAAAAGAATGAAATACTACCATTTGCAGCAACATGGATGGACTTGGAAAAAATTACATTAAATAAGTCAGGCACAGAAAGAGAAATAACACGTTCTCATTTATTGGTGGAAGCTAAAAATAAATAAATACATAAACAAATGGGGCGGGAAGAAGATACAACAATCACAATTCCTTGAACTTGTTAAGAAAAGTGGACAGATATGATGTTGATGGCTGGGAGGGGGAGAAGTGTGGGGGAAGGTTGGAATTGGTAAAGGGACACGAAAACCAGCTACACTGTATATTAATAAAATAAAATAAAGTAGTGCCAATAAAAAAAAATAAGTTGGTTGCTTTCTTGTTTTAAGAGTTCTTTACATATTTTAGATACAGATCCTTTATCAGAAATGTGTTTTTCACATCTTTTCAAGTTTGGTGCTTGTCTTTTCTTACAGTGTCTTTGGAAAAGCTGAAGTCGTTAATCCTGAAGAAGTCCAGTTTATTAATTTTTATTCTTTTATGGCTCATACTTTTTATGTCTTATGTAAGAAATCTTCATCTAACCCAAGCTTACGAAGACTTTCTTTTAGACATTTTAAACTTTAATTTTAACTTTTAGGTCTTTGATTCATTTTGAGTTTATTTTTGTATATGGTGCGAGATAAGAGTTGAAGGTTTTGTTTTTTGTTTTGTTTTGTTTTTGCGTATGTGTGTGGATGTTTGTCAGACCGGACTCCATCTTCATGATGCTTAAGTAGTTACAATCCTTCCCTGCACAGGTTACCTAGCAACCAAAGAAATGCAATGCTGTGTTTTTGTAAGATAAGAGACCAGTCACTCCAGGTGAAGCAAGCAACATAGGATAAACAGGTCGTTGCAGGGCACTTGGGTTGCCACTCCACTCTTTGGCATAGTTCCACTTTTGTCTCTAAATCCCTTATAAGCCTTAACTCCCCCTCCAGTTGTTGTGGGGTGCAGCTACAAATGTCTGGACAATCACCCACCAGGTCCTTCCCATATGTAAGTTACTCATCACTAAACTCTTAATAATAATAATTTATGGAGTTGCCTGCTTCATTTTTTGATCTCAAGATACCTTCTCTGTTTGGTAGATATTTTTGTCTTTGGTCCACCTTCAGACAGTATAGATGTCTGATTGTTTCACCATCTTTCATTGAAAAGACCACCCTTTCTTCATTGAATTACCTTGACACCCTTGTCTAAAATCAGTTGGTCATGTAAGTATGGGTCTGATTAGGATTCTGTTCTGTTCTACTGAATTATATATTTATCCTTATGACAATACCTGTTGTCTTGACTACTGTGGCTTTACAGTGTCATGAAACATAAAATCAGGGCTTATGAGTTCCTCAGCTCTTCTTTTTCAAAATTGTTTAATATATTCTGGGTTCTTGGTTTTTCCATATTTCTACAAAACACTTTCTGGGATTTTGATTGGGATTGCTTTGAATCTGTTGCCCAGTTTGGAGAGAATTGACACCTTAGCTACATTAATCCTTCTAATCAATGAACATGGTATAGCTTTCCATGTATTTAGGTCTTTTAAAGTTTTTCTCATCAATGTTTGATAATTTTCATAATATAAACTTAGTACATATTTCATTATATTTATGCATGGATATTTTATGGTTGATGTTATAAGAAAGTTTTTTTAAATTTTCTGTTTTCAATTATTAATTGCTAATATATAGAAATAAAATTGATTTTTGTATATTAATGTTATTTGCAAATAAAGACAATTTTTTTCTTTCTAATCTTTACACATTTTATTTCTTCTTCTTGCCTTATTGCAGTGAGTAGGAACTCCAGTACCCTACTGAATAGGAGTACTGAGAATGGATGTCCTTGCCTTTTTCCTGCTTTTATGGGGAAAGCATTGTCTTTCACTGTTAAATTAGCTGTAAGATTTTCTTCAATGTTTTTATCACATTGAGGAAGTTGCCTTCCATTCCTTGTTCACTGAGTGTTTTTATAATGACTGGCTGTTGGTTTCTCAGCGTCCTTGAAGATAATCATGTAGCTTTTTCTCAGTGATAAATTACATTGATTTTTCGATGTTGAACCAACCTTCCATTACTGGGATAAATCCCACTTGGGCATGTTGTATTAACCTCTTTATATTTTGATGTATTTAATTTGTTAATATTTTGGTAAGTATTTTTATATCTGTGCTCATGAAAAATATTGATCTGGGGTTGTCTTTGTAGTGTCTTTTTTCTGTTTTTTATGTCAAATTATGTGAGCCTCATAAAATAAGTTTGGACTTACTCTTTCCTGTCCTATTTTCTGGAAGAGTTTCCATAGAATTCCTATTATTTTGTTCTAAAAGTACAGTGGAATTCACCATTGAGGCTATCAGAGCCTGAAGTTTCCTTTGTGGGAAAGTTTTTAGCATTAGTAGCATTAGATTTAAGGCTATTTGGGTAATCTGTTTATTCTTGAGAGAGCTTTGGTAGTTTATGTCTTTCAAGTTATTTGTGCTTCATTTAAGTTAACAAATTGATTGGCAAAAAATTGTTCATGAAATTCTCTTATTTTCCTTTAAATGTCTGTAGGATCTGTAGTTATACTCTTCTTTTTAATTCATAAAATTAGTAATGTTTTTCTTATTCTTTTTTTTTCAATCAGTCTGAATAGAGTTTATTAATTATACTGATTTTTCAAGGAGTCAGCCTTTGGTTTTTTATTAATTTTTCTCTATTTTTTTTTCTGTTTTCAATGTCAGTAATCTGCTTTTATCTTTATTATTTCCTTTCTTCTGATTTTCTTGAGTTTAATGTACTCTTTCTTTTTTCCTTTGGTTTGAGATCTTCTTTTTTTTTTTTTTTCCTTTTTGTCTTTTTTCGTGACCGGCAACGGATCGCAACCCTCAGTGTCGCGCCCGTACCAGGCCGGGACCTGCAACGGGATCGCAACCCTCGGTGTTGCTCCCACACCTCGCTCAGCCAGTGAGCGGCCGGTCTGTATGTGGGATCTGAACCCTCGGCGGGAGCGCCACCGCGCTTCCCAAGCGGCGCACTGCTACAGTGTGCCACCGGGCCGGCCCCTGAGATCTTCTTTTTTGTAAGCATTTTTATGCTATCCGTTTTCCTCTAAGCACTGCTTTAGATGTATCACACAAACTTTAATGTATTGCATTTTCATTTCCCTTCAATCCAGAATATTTCCTAATTTCCTTTCTGATTATTTCTTTGACCCATAGCTTATTTTAAATATTTAAAATATGTTGATTAGTCTCCAAATATTTGTGAATATTCTAGATACCTACCTGTTATTAACTTTTAATTTAACTTTATAATAGAGAACATACTTTGTATGATTACAGTTCTTTTAGGTTGGTAAAGGTTTGTTTATGGCCCAGAATATGTGCATGTACACTTGAAAACATGTGGATTTTGCTATTGTTGGATGTAGTGTTCTCTAAATCTCAATTAGGTCAAGTTGGTTGATAGTATTGTTCAGTTCTTCTGTATAATTATTGATTTTCTATTTTCTTTCAATCAATTATGGAGAGAGGAGGGATGAAGTCTTCAACTAAAATTGTGGATTTGTCTGTTTCTCCTTTAAATTTTATTAGTCTTTGCTTATTATATATTGAAGTTCTGTTCCTAGTAGCATACACATTTAGGAATGGCATGTTTTCTTAATTAATTATCCCCCATAGCATTATGTAGTTTTCTTCTTTATCCCTGGCAGTATTTTATGTTCTGAAATCTACTTGGTCTGATATTAATAAATTCACTTCATCTTTCTTTTGTGTATGTGTACTTTATATATTTTTTCACCCTCTTTTAACTTATCTATTTCTTTACATTTAATATATCTTTCTCATTGACAGCCTGGGTCTTGTTTTTTCACCCCATTTACAATCTCTGCCTTTTAATTGAGGTGTTTAGACTATTTATATTTAATATAATATAATTATTGATATGTTTCTTAGTCAGTTTCTGTTGCTTATAACAAAATACCTAAAACTGGGTAATTTATCAAAAAAATAAAATTTATTTCTTACAGTTTTGGAGGCTGGGAAGTGCAAAGTCCAAGGGGGCACATCTTGTGAGGTCCTTGTTTGTGGGTGATGATTCTGTAGCAGCACAGGGTATCACATGATAAAATGGCGGAGCAAGAGAGCTAAGCCTCGGTTGATGTCCTTTTAAAGCCATCAGAACCACACCCATTAGTCCATGGATGACTCTGTTCATGAGGACACAGTCCTGACAATCTAATCAACTTTTTAAGGCCCCAACTTTCAATTACTGTAATAGGGTTTCTCAACCTCTTAACACTGTCACAGTGGAGATTGAGTTTCTAATAAATAAAACTTTGGGGGGTACATTTAACCCATAGCAATATGCTAACATTTAAATCTATCTTGTCCTTATCATAACTCTTTAATATGTTAATTTGTATTTCTTGGTTTTCATGTATTTCTGTTATTTTAACTCTTTAACTTATTCTTTATAACCTTTTAAACTAATCACTAAAAGAAAACAGTCATTGCAGACAAACAAAAAATTTAGAAGACTCAGAAAAGCACAAAGAATACAATTAGAATTATCTACCATTCTTTAATATTGAAACTAAACATTATTGACATTTTAATACACACATAACCAAGATGTTCATACAGTACATACTTCTTTGTAGCCTATACTAACACTTTCTCATTACATTTTTTGACTGCTGAGTATTTCATACTATTGCTGATTTATTATTAACTTAATCATATCCTATTATTGGATATTTCTATTTGCCTAAAGTTTTGCCATTATTATAGAATATGCATTTTTTTGCACGTCAGGTTATTTCCTTTGTGTTTTGGTCTCTTATCATTTTGGTTGTCAGCCTTATTGTTGCCCCTATGAAGGTAATGTATCTGCTTTTCTCTGGCTGCTTTTGAATTTTTTTTTTTCCCAGCAGTTTTAGTATCACATGCCTACATGTAGTTTCCTTTGTATGTATCTTTCTTGGAGTTTATAGAACCACATAGTTTCCTTTGTATTTATCTTTCTCAGAGTTTATAGGACATCTTGAATCTGTAGCTGCATATCTTTTGTCAGTTTTTTAAAACCTTAGCCACTTTTCTTCAGATATTTCTTCATGTCTCCTAGGACTCTAATCACATGTATGTCAGACCTTTTCACCATATGCCATATGTATTCTGTGCTCTTTTCTGCAGTTCCCATCTTTTTTTCTCTCTGCTTCAATCTGGATATTTTCTGCTGACCCATCTTGTCTTTGTTGAGCTCCTCTTCTGCTGCATCTATTCTACTAAGCCCATATGTTGAATTCTTAGTTTTAGTGGGGTTTTTTTTTCAGTTATACAATCACCATTTGACTCTTAAAAAAACAAAACAAAACAAAAAACTTCCAGTTCTAGTCCCTTCCTGATTAGCTGAATATCTGGGTTTCTTGTGGATTTGTTTCTGTTGTTCGTGTTTTCATCCTCTTGGTTTTTAGTCATCTGGTTTTCTTTCCTAATTTGCCTAGGAGTTCGTACTGAATGCCAGGCATTGTGTATGAAAAAAATACAGAAACTTTGGATAATGACTTCTTCCAGAGAGGGTTTAATTTTCTGGCAGACAGATAGGATATAGTCAGATCAAGGTTAACCTATTGCTTCTTTGCCCTTATTCCTAGAAAGTATCCCTAGGGTCTCAGCTGAAAGCTTGCGGTGTTATGAGACCCCTTTAACCTTGGAGAGCCCTGAACTCCAGCCTGTGACTCCCCTGCCCCACAAGATTGACAGATAATAAATGTATGGTTTAAAGCCACTAAGTTTGTGGTAATTTGTTATGGTAGCACGATTGTTTTTGTATTCTCTCCAGCTTTTTTCATTCTCAGTTTGAGGATTAGTCTCTCACAGCTTGATGTTTCAGTCAGGGTTCAATCACAGAAACAGAGCCACTGTGCATTATGATGTAATGATTATGAGAGTCAGATCTTATACAGCTGTAGGAGGAGTTGGGAAAGTGAAAGCCTAGGAAGGAAGTTGGAAAAGCAGAGAAAAAGTCACCACCACAATCTGAGAAGAAAAGAACAACCAGCTGCTAAAAGTGGCTGCAAAGTGACTGCTCATGGGAAGGTGTGTAGGAAAACATGCTTCTATATAACTACCACCTCTGTGGGCCCACCACCAAGTGTCTAGTAGTATGCTGGGAGCCACTGTTGGTCAGCAGGGTCTTCAGTCAGAACTGGATTTAGAATGGAAGAAAGTGAGGACAAGCTAGAACTTGTCAGCACTTCTGTACCTTGTCTCTAACTTCATCTAACCACAATGAACTTCCAAGAGTAACAGCTGCTTAACTTCCATCTTCCAAATCTTCCATAGATTTCTCTTTTGGACAACTGTAACTCAGAACCACAAAGGGAAGGGGATTCTGGGAATGGAGTTTCAGTTTCACCAAGTTGGCACATTACCAAAAATTACAGTCTACCCTTTGTCACCTTGTCATTAATACATACATCTTTTAACCATATTTAACTTCCAAATAAAGTCAATAGCAAAATGCTTTCCCCTAACATGATGCATGCTAATCTTGTCCTCTTCAAAGGGTATAAATACCTTTGTGCTCTTCCTCTCAAAAACCAATAACATCAGTCTAATCTCGAGAAAAGCATCAGACAAATCTCAGCTGAGGGACATTCTACAAAATACCTAACCATACTCCTCAACATTGTCAAGGAAAGTCTGAGAAACTATCATAGCCAAGAGGAGCCTAAAGAGACATTACATTAATGTGTTGTCCTGCATGTGATTCTGGAACAGAAAATGGATGTTAGGCAAAAACTAAGGAAATCTGAATAAAGTATGGACTTTAGTTAACAATAACATATCAATATTGGCTCATTATTTATGACAAATATATCATAATGTAAAATATTGATAATAGGGAAACTGGGTGTGTGGTATATGGGAACTTTGTACTGTCTTCACAATTTTTTTTGTAAATATAAAACTATTCTAAAGTTTATTTTTTATTTTTTTTCCATTTTTTGTCTTTTTTCGTGTCCGGCAATGGATCGCAACCCTCAGTGTCGCGCCCGTACCGGACTGGGACCGGCAATGGGATCGCAACCCTCGGTGTTGCGCCCGCACCTCACTCAGCCAGTGAGCGGGAACCGGTCTGTATGTGGGATCCGAACCCTCGGCGGGAGCGCCACCGCACTCCCAAGCGGCGCACTGTAGCAGTGCACCACCGGGCTGGCCCCAAAACTGGGATTTCTGTTCTCAAGAATCTCCACAACAATGGCATCATAAATTTCCAGCATTTGTGCTATGATTT